>NW_027114912.1:77987-94303 GCF_000696795.3 Halyomorpha halys
GAGAGAGAGAGAGAGAGAGAGAGAGAGAGAGAGAGAGAGAGAGAGAGAGAGAGAGAGAGAGTTTTATTGTTTTCTTTTCAATCCGCATCTTTTGAAACGGCTATTAAGCTAGCACGGCCGCCCCCATGCTTTAGTCACCAAATAGTACGAAAATAGTAAGTATCCGTTTTTAATTTTTCGCTGTTAAATAGGTAATCGCATTTGAAAAGCAAAGTTTTCCAATTTTTCAAGAAAGTCAAAAATCTAGAAAAATTCTGATGTATTAAGGGCGCTGTGGAGAAAATCCGATTACTTTGGGAGCCGCAAACCAAAAAGATTGGCAACCTCTGGGTTAAATTATTTACTCAGACTTTAATAACAATTAGTAGGGGTATTCATGATCTTTAGTTTAACATGTTAAATGGAGAAATGTTTCCTTCTTTTACCAAGTTAAAACGATACAACATGTAACATGGCAGAGAGTGTGTTACTGGGTCTGTTTAATGGAGAATGACGTCACGAAACAGACCAGCTGAGCTTGTCACCGTTTTATTTGTTGTCGTGTTAGGTTACTTACTCGTAGTTTGTTGGGTTTTTTTTTTTCTTTGTGTTTTGGACTTTTTAAAAAATATAATCAGTAGCCAAACTTTTACACTTCTACTTTTCACTTATTTTAGGGATGTTGTAATAAATTACTGTAATCAAAACTTAGAAGTAAACAATAACATGAAGTTTTGGATAAAAGGTTACTAATCAAGTTGCTCAGAAAATCCGCTAGGGGCTCTTATGCATTTATCATTTAACATGACTTTAAATAGGGCTGTTCACAATGCTATACTTATAACATTTAACATGGTAAAACATTTTACATTTAACTCAATATTATGATTACCCCTACTGACTCCCCTCCTCAATGTTGACGGAAATGTTCTTATGAAATAATAAGATTCGAAACTAATAATTTGAACCATTTTTGGGTAAGTTTTGAAGGACAGAACACATTATCACTTTTCTCCACGAATTTGGAGTTTCGGAATCACGTTGCACTGCTACTATATAAATCCGTCGACATGTTTGTTGGTCTATTTCTGGACCACATAACGCTCCCTCGAAAGATGGAATTAAAAGTTATTCTAAGAATCGAAAGAGGGTGGCCACACACAATACACTCCCACACATAATACTTATGATCTAAAAAAAAATAGATTAAACTGTCAAGATTAAAACTGTAAACTTACTGTAAAGTAATTGTTATTATAGCTCATAATATAACTTAATACCCACTAGTTTATGAAAGTAAAAGTCTTGCAAGGGTTAAATTTTATTTTCTGATTCCAAAATTAATTTACATATTTGATCTAATTTGTTAGCATGCGATGGTTATGTTGATGAGATAATATATTTTGAAACATAAGCAATTGGAATCTTTAATCACCAGGTTTTTCACCAGGCACAGTGAAGTTTAGTACTTAGTTGATAGAGATACAGCAGCTAAACAGAAGGCTAAGTCTCGTCTTAGTGATCAATAAATTTGGTTTCGAATTTCGGGCTGTAACACTAGAATGTTTTAAAGTGATACATATACCAAAAGAGCAACGTTTTGTAATCTAATAATTACTTTTATTTGTTGAAAATTAATTATGACAATTAATGCTAAGAAAAGTAACATTTTATGAAATGGTAGCTAAATTTGTTCACTTCGAAAAATTAGCTCTACCTATGGTTCTAATATAGATTTTGAACTTTAAAAACTTTTGGTAGTTCTATTTTTTTAAATATAATATATATTTTGCATAGTATATTATAGCGCCAATCAAAAATTTTATTGGTTCAATATTTTCTCAAAAGAAATGCTACCTCAGATTAAAAGCTTTCCCTTATGTGTTTTTTATTTCTTTATCAGATATTTGCTTAAAATAGCTTATTTTTGAATTCTCTATTGAACCAAGTCAAGATCCGTCAAATCAAGATTATTAATTATTCTTACATAAATAATAATTAATAAATTAATTCTTTCAAACACATATACATTTAACAAGATCAACATTAAAAGTTTTGGTGCAGATAAATTAAATATTTATTACATATAATGTTTATGTTAATAATTTTAAAAACATTTCCAGCATTAATTATTAAATCTAAAATCATTTATATATTTTTTTAAATTTAATATACCTACCTGCGTTTATTACTTCTGGTAATAAAATTTATTCTGAATCCAGGACGTCAAATAAATTTTATGTTGTTTATTCACGTTTGTAAATACAGAAATCCTTTTATTAAGTTTTTTTTTTAAATATTTTCATAGCGGTAGTATATTAAAATATTGCAGTCTTATGAAAAGGAAAAATCGCAATTGAGTATATTTGGGTTGTTTTGTGGATTTCATAAACTGTATTAGTGCTGCCGAACTGCATTGGGTTGTCATACACAAAGCATACTAAAGCTTGTTGGAAAATTGCTTATTACTCTTATATAACATAGGCATAAATAGTACATATTAAAATACATGATAGTTAAGTTATTAGTGTATTTAAATTTATTTATTTATGCATTTTTTTATTATACACACTTCGAATAACATTTTTTGTTATTGTTCAATGGGTTTCCTTTTTAACTGTTTTTTTATTAAAAACATTTTTTTTTTACATTATTTTGGATTATGGAAGTAGATAGATTGATTGAATAAAACTGAAAATTTGATATTAATTAATATATTTAGTTATTTATATATTTGATTATTATATCTTTGTTTCCTTGACTTTAAGAAGGCTTTTGACAGCGTTATACATTCAGAAATATTTAAGGCACTAAGATCAATAGGAATAGAGGTCAAATATATTAAGATAATAACAGAGCTTTATAAGGAGATGACAGCATATATTATGACTGAAAAGCTTTGATGTTGAGAGTCACCCGACAGGGCGATTCGCTAACCCCAATTTTGTTTGTTCTTGTGTTGGAGATGGTGTTCTGGCGTCGTGGAAAGAATAAGGTATTAAAATAAATGGAAAAAGGTTGAGCAACCTACGTTTTGCAGATGATATTGTGCTCTTTGCAAAATACATAGAACAACTGAGGGAAATGGTGAAGTAGCTTCTGGCATTGTGTGAAGAGTTTGGTCTTTATCCGAACTACCAGAAGACGAAACTTATGACAAATGACGTAAAAGAGGAGCGTGAAATTAACAACCATAAGTTGGTATATGTTGAAGAGTATATTTATCTGGGTAAGTTAATATCATTAAATTAAACACGGTTGTTTTTAGCCCACTCAAAAAAAAAATATAATAAAATAAAGAGAAAATAAGCTATGAACTTCCGATTAACAAGGAAAAATATTTGTTCGAAATTCCTGGAGTAATAGAGCCGAAAGCAATGAAAAAACACATACATAGCTTTTTTCATTGAAATTTTCCGTTACAAAAAATGAACTAAGAGGAGTAAAAGAGGTCTAGAGGAGATTGGCACGTTTTCGTCCTTCAGGCACATCATGAAGGGGAAAATATAGTATACAAGTATTGACCTTAAAAGGCAGGTCTTCGACAGTTGCATTAGCCAAGTGGTCACTTATGGATGCCAAGAGTGGTTACTGACGATAGCTCAGAAGAGGAAATTACAGGTATGGCAAGATAATATTGGAAGAAGCATTCTGAATGTGAGGAAAAGGGATCGAATAAAAAATTCTTGGATCCAGAAAGAAACTGGACTCACTGACACACTGAAGATGACAAGATTAAGCAAATGGAAATGGGCAGGGCATCTCCTTCGGTGCGAAGATGACACATGGTCAAACATTGCCACAGAATGGACTCCATACGACCTTAGAAGAAGAAGAGGACGTCAAAAGAAAAGATGGAACGATATGTTGAAGAGGATGGCAGGACCCTCTGGTGGAGAGATGTTAGGGGCAGGGATGTCTGGAAGGAGAAATAGAAATAACTCGCCTCCAATAGGGCTGGTCACCCCGGGAAGTGCTGACGATTACTCCCGAAACGGAACGCCTATGCAGGAAAGGATGCAGAAAGATGGAAAGAAAATTCATATAAGTGAATGTTTTGTCAATTATTATATTTTTTTTTTCTATCTTCTTTAAATGTTTATATTGTATTTGGTATGATTGATTTTAATTTATTCCATAAATAAATGGCTATTTCATTTCATATTGGATTATTAATTTGATTAATTGCTTGTTATATATATTTAGTTAATAGCGATATGTAACATTATATAATAAAAATATTTGGTATAAAAATAGAAATAATTTCAACACGACTCAACCAATCTATAAACTGCATCAAACGGTAACGTAGGTTAAAAGAGTAGACAGTCAGCTTTCCAACGATTCTATTAACGTAGAAATTGGATAAAATGGATAGGAGTTATGAACGATTATATGAATAATGACCACTGATAGAAAATAAAAAAATCATCCAAAAAAATCAAGGTGAAAAATTTATAATATTTAACTTCTTTGAAAATTGGTATATAAGAGTTTCAGACGACTATAAAAACCAATAGGATATGCTGTCATAAAACAATTTTTTTATCTACTTTACTGAAGTCCTCATTATTGTTTTTTGGTGAATAAAAAATTATTTAATAGAATCAGTAGTATTTTTTTTCTTATTATTCAGAGAGAAAAATCGATTGGCGTATAATGACCATGAAGAAAGTGTATACTTTCTGCAAACATACTTAATTTTGTTCATAACTTTTTTTTTTTTTTTTTACGGAAGAAATTGGAATATCCTATAATCCTTCTCGGAAAATGCTAAACACAATCGAATGAATAATATGGCAGCACATAAGATACGAACGAACAAATACTAATTTGTATATATTAGATATGGTGATATAGAATAACTTTCTAGACTCCTTGTACAGAAATTCAGTTAAAAAAAAAAAAACCAAAAACATTCATGTATGAGGTGATTGCATATATAGGTACAGCAGTCGTCATGGTTAAAGCAGGTATCTAAACATCATTGTCTAAATATTAGATTTTATACGTTATAAAGTACTTATTTAAATTTAAATAAAATAAAATATTACAGAAAAAAACGTGCTTCAAGTGTTTTTCTGGGGGAGCCACTGCGATCAGGATATTAATAAGTAATTTAGAGGACTCATAAATGCAATAGACGGAAAGATCAAAATCTCACTACCCTGTTTCAAATTCTCCGTGAGATAAAATAACTCTTAATTTTGTATTAATTCATATATAAATATTTTATTTACTGAAGTCCCTTCAGTTTTCTGATGGCAAGGTATTAATTTAAACACTTTGAAATCCATTTGTACTAAAACATCCGCTGCTATCAAGTTCATTCTTCGAACTTTAGGTGGCAACATAAGCATATACCATTTTTGAAACTTGGTATGTACAAGGTTGCAAGTTGATGTAAGGTTCGCGAAGTCTGACCAAAAGATTTAAAAGTGTCTATGTGTTTAATTTTGTAAAATGATTATTTTTTTTTGCATTTTGTTTAGTTATAATCTTTAGTCACTATTATTAACTACATATGAATAGAATTGTATACTATTTTATTGTTGGGACTTTCTATTCCCATCAGGTCTTAGGTAATTATTGCTATCTGTTCTTTTTTTTATAATAATGGTGTTATTTAAATTTAATTTTATAAATAATTTATATATATAATATTTTCAATTTCTTGAGGCTGGTATTTATTTTTTTAAAAAATCAAATGGTATTCTTGTTAAGTCTCAACTCTCTTTATTATATCAACACTCCAACGTTTCGGCCAATTCGGCCATCCTTAAGAACAAACAATTAACAGCTTATTATATATTCATTTGTAACTATTTTAACAACAACATTATTATTAATAATATAACATCCATAAATATAAATGTACACCTCACATCAAAATTTAAAATTGTTTTGTAGACTAGTTTATTATTAGCCCAGGTTATTAATTTCAAATCAAATCACCCTAAAAAATTCAATTAATGGAGATCGTATTAATTATTAATAAGCTCACCTAAGATTATGTCTAAAAATGAATGTTGAGACAAAAAAAAAAAAAAAGTAGAAATTACGAAATAATCAATGTTTGCTTCACTTGGTTTGTCGGTTGATAGCTAAACATGAAGATAATTTTAATTTTTTTATTAAAATTTATATATGAATTTCTCTACTATAGTTTCTAAATCACGATTTAAAGGCTCTAGTGTTAAGGCGCACACAATCTAAGTAAATCTTGAAATTTCGATTCGGACTCCTGAATAGAGAATTTTGGGATAACTAGGATATTTAGACCTAGGTAAAAATCGAATAAAGTGACTAATAATTCGGTGATAACATTTTAAGTCATCAACGAGAGGTTTCTCCTAAAATGGTTCTAATGCCTCACTCTTCCATTCTTGGAAATACCCCTCTCGTGAATATTTGATTCATGTGAATTGAAATCCAGCTAGAAGAGTTACAGTGCTTTTAGTAACTTAATTACCTACTTGTAAACTGAGTTAGGTCTAACCCAAGGTTCATCCTGACCATTCCTCCAGCTTACGATAGAACATCCTTAACTTCTCTGAAGTCTCCAGTACTACCAGGTACAGAATGAGAATAGATCCCTCAGATAAAAGAAAAAAATAATAGAAATTTTACTTTAATTTTACGTATATTGTCACCAAAACACAATAAAAATCAATTTTAACGACTTTTTATCTGAGACAAATAATTTGTTAGTAATGATAAAATTTAAAATATCCTCTTCAATTCAAAATTCACATTAAAGTAGTGTAGTCTGTAAACAACGACCCAACTAATGCATCACAAACACTACAGACACACATAACATCTATTGAAGAATGGTGTCAAAACTGGAGAATCAAAATAAATCCTGACAAATCCCATCAGATAACCTTTACTCTCCTTCGTAAACCTCTACCCTCCTGTCCTCCAGTATCCTTTCTAAATACCCCACTAATGCCTGTTTAACAGATTCGATACTTAGCACTCCACCTTAACAAGAGACTTACTTGGAATTCACAAACAAGACAAAAACGACAAGAAACTGCTCGTAGATTCCGATTGCTACAACACCTACATGAAAAATGCTCTAAACTTCCCATTCACTACAAAAAATTAGTATACACTACGATAATCAGACCAATCCTTACAATCCAAAATCCTACGTAAAATCCTTGATGCTCCTTATTACGTTACAAATAAACTCATTCACAAAGACCTTAACATACCATTCGTTGCAAAATTGGTCCAAAACAGATATGCGTCTTTTCATTCCAAACTCCTTTAACCATCCTAACCCATTAATTCTTAATCTTTCATCCTTAACAATCCCTGATAATCCTCCGAGGCGTCTAAAAAGAAGATGGCCATGGGACCTTCTAATTTAAATTAACGTTTGAAGTACCACCAATGGGTGGTTCCTTCCCAAGATTTTCAAGTGTATATGAAACATACATCATATTTACCTATTGTATTATTTTGTACAGTTGTAAATTACATTAAATAAATAAATAAAAAAAAGTAGTGTATAATCGATATTCGACTTCTTTATCTTCTTCAAGATTCTTAAAACATTTTAATCAGGCGTCAGTACTGCATTTAATATTACCGAGAGACATTAATAAAAACAAACAAAAAACTAAATGATAAATATAAAATTTATTGTGAACTAAACGAATTAATTTGAAAAGTTGTAGAAATATTAATAATCGATTATATTTTTTGTTCGTGATTTTCTGATATATAATAACATTCTAATGATATACTTATTTGTTGTTGGAATACCCCCGATACAAATAGAAATAGCCAGTACAGTAAATGGCTTATATATACAAATATTGATACTCGACAGTAATAATTAATTAATGATCATTTATATAAATTAATAATACAAATAATAAATAGCTAATTTGCTATAGACAATCGACCTGAGGATCCCTGAGCCCACTCTATCCCCCACGTGTGAGGGGTAGAGCAGAGCTCAAAAGATCCCAGCGCACCCCTCTCGCCGCATCACTGGTAGTGAGTCAGTGGTGGCTGAGCAAGTGTGCTAAACCCGCAAACACTCAACTAATTCAATTAATTAAGTAATGTATAATATATTGATTCAATTTATCTATTATAACATATTTCACTTGTGCTTTTGTGTATATTGCGAGAAGAGGGAAAAATAAAGAGATATTTAGATTCAATTAGAGGGAAAATTTGACCAACCAAAATAGGAATTTTAAAAACCCCAGCTGAGAACATCGTCTCCACCATTCCTCACGTCCTCATTTTTGGTTTTAAAAATGTAGCTTTAATTTTTTTATGTAATTTATACATTTCAATTGACCTCCATTGGAAATTGTTATAATGTTAATTTATAATCCTCGTTAAAACAAATTTCGAGTCTGAGTTCTAATTTTGACTATTTAAAAAAAATCCTGTAACCAGATAAATTTTGCATCTGTAAATACTATAAGGTTATTTCGTAATATATGCGGTTTCTTCACAATTTTGAATTTTTACTGTTTTTTTTAAAAAATGTGTTTTTGTTTTCATTTAAAGTTAATAAAAACTGTTATAATTTGAGGCAACAGTGCGCTCTCAGCAACCATTACTTTGCAACACAGTAATTCAAAAATATACTTTTTTCCCAAACAGTAAAAAAAAAAGTAAAATAAAATTAAATAAAAATTATTCTTTCACTGCGTGAAATATTTTTAAAAATATTCTAAACAGAACAGTCATGTGGAACAAATTTCAAGAAAATTTAATTTGCTAATAATGGTTCTCTCAAAAAATTACAATAAATTAATAAGTGGAATTTGTCAAAAAAATGTTCAGAATAATAAAGAAAACAGTAGTTATAATTACATTTTTATTTAACACTAATAAAAGGTATAATTATAGTATACAAACTGGGTATATAGAATATGACGAATTCATCTATTTCATGAACATTCTATTACCACTCAATACAATTTTAATAGTTGCCACTGAGGAATTAAAGTTTTCTGTACACTCGGTTTGCATTTTATTATATTTTTCAGTAAAATTTAATAGCGAATTAATAGTTGAAAAAAAGAACCACTACAAACATATGAGAATTAAATTTTTAAAAAAATAAATAAAGCAACTAATAAGTTCCATTTTTAAACTTATTTTACACTCCCTCTTGGTATAAAAGTATAGAAAAATAATTAAAAATATATCAAAACAGAAATTTTTATTCAACACGAATCTATAGAATACTATTTCATTCAATGAAAAGTGAAAATTAAATAAAATCCACTAATAAACAAAACATCGGAAAGCTTAGCAAATTATAAATTAAAATTTATATTCTCTTCTTAATTACTGATAGAATTCAAACAATTTTAAGATTAAATTTACCTTATTTAGGACTCCATCTTGACAAGAGACTTACTTGGAATCCACAAACAAGACAAAAACGACAAGAAACTGCTCGTAGATTCCGATTGCTACAACACCTACATGAAAAATGCTCTAAACTTCCCATTCACTAGAAAAAATTAGTGTAGACTACGATAATCAGATCAATTTGGACATATGGAATTGAGCTCTGGGGCTCTACCAAACTCCTTCCGCATCCAATACCTACAATCCAAAATCCTACGTAAAATCCTTGATGTTCCTTATTACGTTACAAATAAACTCATTCACAAAGACCTGAACATCCCATTCGTTGCAGAGTTGGACCTACTAATTTCAATTAATGTTTGAAGTACCACCGATGGGTGGTTCCTTCCCAAGATTTTCAAGTGTATATGAAAAATACAACATATTTACTTATTGTATTTATTATTTGTACTGTTGTAAATTACATTAAATAAATAAATTAAAAAAACATTACCATTATTCTTCGAGAAGAATCAATTTAGGTAAGAAAGTTTATCGAGGTAGAAAGGAAAATGCAAGATACCTATGATTTCATATCAACTGAACTTTGAATCTATCATTCGGAGCGAGTACTTCTTTTTCCTCCCAGGTGTAATGAAGACCTTTTTATTACTACAGGTATAGAACATTCAACAACACGAAATTATTGACATTTCGCCATTTAATTTATAGTAATGTTTATCGGCTCAAAATTATTAGTCAAGATAAAATTCGTAAGTAAAACATAGTTTGATTGATATTCAATATATAAATAATATATGAAAAATCATTAAATCAATTTATTTTTGAAATTTAAACACTAAAATATTTATTTTTGCCTACGTGTATAATCTATTCAAAATCTTCAAATATTTATATATTTATAATTCGCATAAATTCTATGGAGTTATGACAGTTTATTATTATCATTACGACAGATTTTTCTGAATTCATTAAATTTATGAATTCATAATTTTTTATTTATTTATTAAGCTTTGATTCGATACAAAAAATTAATCAGTTAATTAAAATGATCCGGTGCTTAAGAATCACATCTAATTAAGCACTGTTGAATGGAGATTGAATCTCACTGTGTGTAGTTAATGCAATCAACTGAACCGCCTCTAATCCTATTGTCGGGACAATGCACTAGCTGCTATGTTACTTGTAATTATTGTTAACAGTGCCTTATGTAACAAAACCGACAATTTAGGATCCCAAAGTGATTATATTCAATTGTTTTGCCGTAAGGATAATTTGAGTGTGCATAAGAAATTTAGTTATGGTTATATTTGAGGTTTATGTTTAGACACCCCGAATTCTTGGCTAAAGTATACATTCTATACCCGTAGTAAGTGTTATATCCTTAAAAGCTTAACCGACATTAGTTTTTAAGTTAATTTATTTTATTTACTTAATTTTAATTTTCTTTAGTTCCTTTTTTTTACTTAATTTCCTCCATAATTCATTAATCTTCTTGAAATTATTTGCGATATGCAAATATTATTTTACATATTTCATTATTATTATCTATTTAATTTTATGTTTACTATTTTATTTTATCTTTTTACTATTATTTATTTATATATATATATATTTTTTTAACCTTTTAATATGAAGGTTTTCAAAATTAAGGAAAATGTATAATAAAAAAAATAAACTTTTCTTTTTAATTAAACTTTATTTATTGATTAGTATTATTACAATTTACCACAAACATGAGGCAATGCTAATTCAACACATTCATACCAAAAATAAAAAAGAGAAAAACAATAAAATTAAAGTAAAGAAATAAATTCTATATACGATATAAATAGAAGAATGAATAAAATGAACATATTCAAACAATGTAAAATAAATTATACACAATATTTCAATAACAAATGAGTGGTAGAGCAGGGTCGTTCGAGATCCCAGCGCAACACTCTCACACCGCGTCATCGGTGTGATTAAACTAAAGCAAACAAAAAACCTTTTAGCTATACGTTTGTCAAATAGTTTTAATTTAAGAATGTTTATAATATTTTATAGCATGTGAAAAAAAATATACAAAAATAATATTGCAAGTTGAACACCCAGAGCAATCTATCAGATCTTATCACTAACCACATAATTTCCTTCCGAGAAAGTTTCTTTTCTCTGTCACAATACTCTTTTTCTCATAAATTATATAGAAGAAGTAAATACTTCACATACCCCGTTACGTATTTTTTTTTTTTAATTGATTTATTTATCTTTTTTTTTTGTGACTAGAGACTATATTATTTTATTATTATGTTATTTTATTTTTCATACAGATAGTTTGATTATGTTCATTTTGTTTATTCTTCTGTTTGTATATATTTTAAGAGAGTTTTTTTTTATTCATTTATTTAATTTATTTTATTTTATTTTAGTATGTATGAGATCATTCATCACTATTACCTATTGCCTACAACAAAAAAAAAAAAAATAATTGAATTAGCTGGTTATGAAACCCATCATTATAGGTTTATAATGTAAATACCATTTTAATACGTCCGTGTATTCGGTTTAGTTCAAATAATTTAGTTCGTGAAAAATCAGTAGAGACATTATATTATATGAACACTCTAACGAAATATTTTAAAGTATGATTTATGAGGTAATAAAATTTTGTTGTTAGTAATTTTATTTTCTTTAATTCAAGTGAACTAAAAAATAATTACTGACTAGTAAAGATCTAAAGGGGATCGCATTAGAAACGAAACCATTAGAAAGCAACTGGAAATTACAGAACTTAAAACCACTCTAGAAAGACCGAAACTCCATTGGTTTGGACATGTCTGCCGCATGAACGAGGACATGAATCCTATAAAGGTATTAGAGGCTCAATCCACAGGAAGGAGACCACGCGGGCGCCCCAGAACTACATACAAAGAGTATATCTAAGGAATTAGAAGTAAAAGAGGCAAATCCCTCAATGAGATGAAGCGGCTAAGCAGGGACCGGGAAGAATGGTTACGCTGGATTGAGGGTCATCGACGCTAGGGAATGGCATAAGAGGACATAAATAAGAAGAAGAAGAAGATATTTAGATTAATCGTTAAAAATAATAGGTATGTATGTACAAACAAAAAAGTAGTGGTATTTTCAAATATAAAAAATAGTAAAACTACTCAAGAGAGAAATAAAACAATAAAGATAAAAATAATATAGGTCTACATAGACTAATAGTTCTTAGAAAAAATACTTTTTCACAGATAGTAATTTTTAAATAAAAATTTTACATGAACATATACTGCTTTGTTTAACGTCTGTTAATTGTTAATTAAATATATCAAACCAGATGCCGAGCGCTGAGCTTGATAAAAAGGTATTTTCTTAACGAGGTGTAATAAACACAAACTTAGTTATTATGTTCCGACGTTTCGGCCTAAATTTCAGGCCTTCATCGGGATCAAAAATAAAAAAGAGATAAAAACCATAAATAAAATAGAATTTCTGTAAAAGTATATTGATTGACTCTAAGTCTCTGAAATTTAAAGTAAGTGAAATTATATTAGATTTTTCAAAGTGATTGTTGCTATCTCGTTTCTTGTCTCGTTAGATCCCATGAAGACCTGAAAATGAGATCGAAACCACCCAATAATCTCATAGTATATTTTTTATTTGAACCATTTCTACTCTTCTATCGAACCATGTGTAATTTTCCTTTATTGAGGAAAATTTCTAAGAAATAAACCTCTTGCGTATGACACATAAAAATGAAATTAATTATTATAATTATTAAATATTAATTTATTATATTAAAACAAAAATGAAAAATAGTGTTAAAAAAATTTTAATAAAAATATAGACCATTTGAGAAATAATTTAAAATTAAAATAAAATATAAAGGTGAAGATTGGCTAAAAAGCTACTCAAATTGTTTTAAAATTAAAACTGACTCGCAAAGGATATAAAGAAAGACTCACTTAAAGCAACTGTCGGCAAGACACAGACCTAAAATGACATTTTATAAGGTTGGTGACAGAGGTATTTTAAATTTCATTTTTACTTTTTTTAAAAATAAAGCTGAACAAAATTGATTATTTAACAGATATAATCAAAATAGAAAATATAATAACTTCGCATTTTTAGATAAATTGTTACAATTCTAATACTTGAAGATAAATCTAGAATATAATTAAATATTGTTTAATTAAATAAATTTTAGTCTTAAAACAATTTGTGTTTCTTTATAAGAAATCAATTGTTGTGATAAATTATAGTAGTGAAGGTTGACTGTAATTAAACGTTTTAATTTAAAATGTTGAATTGACATAATAGGGTAATATTGGACTGAAATAATGACCTGGGCAGAATAGCCTGCATTAAGTTTTTTTTTTTAAATTGATGTTGTTCTAAGATTGTCCATTAGAATGGCCGAAACGTCGGAAATATAACTTGTTTTGAGACTAAAATTGGATAAAATATATTTAATTAAACAATAAACACCAGTCTCAAGAAATTGTAAAGATTATATATAAAATAATCATGAGAGATAGTTGACCGTGGATGACGTGCGGTCAAAATATAACACAGATAAGTTGAAGTAACTTATTTAATCGTGCCAACGTTTCGGCCAGAATTTCTAGCCTTCATTGGGGCTAAGAACAGAACAAGATAACAACCAATGAATAAAGAAAATATAAAAAGAATGACATAAAGTAAATAATTGTACAGTATGGAATTAATGAAATTAAAGTGATGAAAGAAGTAGAAAATAAAATGTATACATAGGCAATTGATAAAGTAGGTTAAATAAAATAATTGAGGGAAGAAAATTGAAGCTATATAATGCAAAGAAATATGAATATTTTAGTTTATTAATAATTTAAAAATTAAAATTATGGAAAGAAAAAATAAAATTGAGAGAAAGAAAATATGTGTAACAAATGAGATATGTAACCATAATATTAGATAAAGAAGCAAAATATATGTTAAGTTTAACAAAAGGAATGAATAAAAAAAAAATTAAAAACAACAATAATAATATATGGTGAACGTAACTAATAACGTTAAAGGTAAGTAAAATTAAGAAAAGAATAGAAAAGGAGGGGGGGGGGAGTAAAATAAAGGAAGAAAAAAAAGAATAAAACAAAAAACGATCCTACTCGCTTGAAATCATAGCCCTTTTAGCAGTTCTATTTTTAGTCCCGATGAAGGCTAGAAATTCTGGCCGAAACGTTGGCACGATTAAATAAGTTACTTCAACTTATTTGTGTTATATTTTGACCGCACCCCCCAAACATCTTCTCCTTGTATATATAAAATAGTTAGATATATTTTAATTAGAGATTTAGTAAAGAATTTATAATTATATACTTCATTACTGTTTAAGGTCAATTTCAAAGAAACAAAACATTGGTGAAAGTTAGAAACCAAACCCCTAATATGAGTTCATTTACTTTAATTTCAACTTTAATTCCAGTCGTTAGACTTTTACAGGATGTCTTTTGTATAGTATACATAAAAGGGATGCATCAGATCCCTAATACGTACTCGACATTTAACTGATGTACAGATTATGTTAATTATTAACAACGCACCAATCAATGAATCGATACCTCCTGTTGCTTGTCAATTCCACGCAATGTTTCTTTGTTCTTTGTTGGACTCTTCAGATTCGGCCTTTCGATTTCTTTTAAAGACGGGACCAACTCGCAGTAATGTTATCTTTGTAGATTCTAAACAGCTTCTGTTAAATACATGATGAACATGCAATGATGCTCGAAACCTTCCATTTTCCTTATCCGGAAAAAATATTAATACGATTTTATTCGTAAGAATCATAGATTTAATTCTAGGTGCTTATGCCTCATGCTTCATGCATTGTGTAAAGGCAGAAACTGTAAGAATTTATTTCTGTGCCTCGACAACTTTATACGGGCCTCTTCCCTTTTCATCATTATTATCAAACATGAATGATAAAATAGGTAAATTGGAAAAGTAAAATGCAATATACAGGCTTGAACGCGATAACTGTGAACGAATACACACAAAAGCACGCACGCACGCTCGCTTACACACACACACATAAACAACACAATTATAAACAACACTGGCATCAACCACCTTACCTCTTGTAACGTATTTTTCTTGGGCGTGGCTGATGATAGCCAATGAGGTCCCCAAAAGGCGACGCCCCTTTTTGAAACAAGTGGTGGCAGAAGTAAAGAGAAGCGGAAGACGTACAGAAGTATGAAGATCGAAGACGGGGCATGACGCATTTTGACCAGTCGTAAGAAAAGCTATGAGACCTGGACCCTGTTTCATAATAAAGTACAAACTAATACTATTAGTCTTGTCGATTTAACTTAATACAATTACACTGACTTGTACAATATTAACTTGTACTTTATTACTTTTGAACTCCTGTAATATCACTAATAGTCACCCCTATTATGAAAAAAAAGTATTCAGTAATTAACACTGGTTTCTATACTTGTATTTTGAACTAATACTATTAGCTATCATTATGAAACAGGGCCCTGAACGCCATCCCATATAAACAAGACGACACCTACGGAACTACATCCCGCGGCATGAATCATTCAAATCAGCAACTGTAAGTATATGTATATTAAGCAATAAATAATAATGTAATAATCATATTTTATGGCAACCATATATCTGAATCATTTTAATAACACCATTTATCAATAAATTGTAAATAAATACTTAGTTCCTTTATGCAGTTTATTTACTATCATATTAACCAATACCACTCCTTATTATATTATATAATTAATGGTAACAATATTTTATAAATATAAAGGTATTTAATTGGTAACTGGTAAACACACAAAATGCCTTTGTAAAAGAATCGAATCCTAAGAGTTTTTAAAGACTCGATATAAATTAATTAATTAACTTTTTTTTGGATAATTACCTTCACCGATTATCTTGGCATCCCGACTAAATCTCAAGACAGTACATAGCAATATATATATATA
>NW_027114912.1:94415-94806 GCF_000696795.3 Halyomorpha halys
TTAATTAAAAAAAGTTTTTTATAACAAATAATTTTAACTAATAACTATAATACTACAAGTAAATAGTGTAATTTATGATTAATAACTATTACAATTATTTTGTAGTCGGTATTAAACAATGTTTTAATTGTTATAGTTATTATTCATAAATTATAATTATTTTGTAGTTGGTATTAAGCAATGTTTTAATGGTTATAGTTGTTAATCATAAATTACGATATGTATTTGTAGTGTTATAGAAATTAGTTGAAGAAAGTATTTGCTATAAAAAAACTGTAGGGCTTGATGATTTTTCATTGTAAGGCATGACAACACAAACAATGAAGTTGAGAAACGTCGCTTGAATAAAATTTTATTATTGACTAATCCTGGAGACCCACAAAAAATAAAT
>NW_027114912.1:96081-100003 GCF_000696795.3 Halyomorpha halys
ATATCAATAAATAAATTTAAAAAAAAAATTAATTTAAAAACCCCCTTAGGAATTCAATTATATTAGATTCAATATTAGACAATACTCTAAATTACAAAACTGAAACCAGAAAGTTAAATACACACCATAAAGACATGATAAATAAAATGGAAATATCATGAGATACAGAAGGAATCAACTAAAACATTTAATAACAATATTATCCCATTCAAAACCATAATATTTAACCCGATAAGCTAAATGTATTAAATATAGGCATATTAATTAGGAAATGAATAAACAGCACACAGGCATATTATTGGTATGTCCGATGAGATAATATCTTGAATAACTTAACATTGATTTGTGCTAAAGAGACAGGTCAATATATCAATAGGGAATAATATTGTTTAAACAATGATGTATTATAATTTTTAATCTTGTAACCATAAGACGGAATCTCGAGAAAAAAAATGGATAAATTTAACAATAAGGTAAAATTGAGTACATGCTTTCATGATATGAATAAATCGCTGATAAATGTTAAATTAAGGGTTAGAAATGTAGGAATAATATTACTGGAAGATGGAGAAACACCCCGAAACGTTGTAAATATAGTTTATTGATAATATTCTAAAGGGAATCATTTTTCACCTGAAGATCTCAATATAAAAATAATTAAACTGAATTTAATTCTCGTAAGTTGGTCCGTGTGGCGGTAAAAAATACAAAATAGCAGTAAGAACTGCAGAGCTTCATCAGAGTTAAATGAAAAAAAGATACAGACATTGTAAATTATAATTGTAAAAAATTGTAAATAAAACAATTAAATCCTATAAATATATAAAGGAACGAAACAAAGTAAAATAATATCAATATCAATGAAGAGAATAATATTCTATTCATTTATTTTATTCTATTTATGTATATTGATGTTTTTTTAGTTTACTTCGTTCCTTTTTATATACATTTGTTATGTATTTCTCTCTATGTATTTTTCTTATAGTCTTATCATACTTTAAAATGTTTGTGTTTTGCAATAGTTTACCACTGCAAAGTGGGGAGTTACTAATAAATAGTTTTTGTACCTTTTTTTTAGACAGCCACTCAGACCATCTTACAACAATTAATTACATATAATCAAATAATGGGGTGTAAAAAAAAAATTACCGTTTTACTAAATTCATGATTTCAAATGACTGAAAATATTTTAATCCTATTTAATACTTACCAGTTCTTAATAATTCCTTTAGAGCATTCTCTAAGCTTCTTTAATTCCATTTGACTTCTTCACAAAAAGCCTCAGTTTAGTTATTTGTTTGAAAGAGAAAACATGACAGTGTCCTACGAAATTGTCGTAACTTAAAGGCATTATTGAAAAACAAATTTCACAGCCGCTGATGCAACTCGTAAAATTAATTAATATGAAGGGGAAGGTGTCCTTGACCAGCGCACTGCGCGGCGTTGATTTGAAAAATTTAGCGGTAGAGATACGACGTTAGAAAGGAAGAAGGGCTCCGGGCGACCATTAATGGATATCGATGAGGATCTGGAGGAAGGTGTTGAGTCAAATCTGTCCACAAGTACTCGTGAACTTGCCAGGGAGTGTGGTGTGTCGGAAGATACTGTTAGTCGCCATCTACTCTCCATGGGGAAGGTGAAAAAGAGCAGTAGAGTAGTCCCTCACGAACTTAATCCTCAGCAATCAGCTAAAAGATTAGAAATTTGTAAAAAAAAAAAAAAATTTAAACAACTTCATGTTTTGAACTTCGGCCTCATCCACCATATAGTCCAGACCTCGCACCATCAGATTGCTACTTGTTTCGATCCATGGCCCATTTCCTTCCAGGGAAAAAAATTGATGATCTTGCGGAAGTTGAAATAGCGGTCCAAGAGTTCTTTGACAGCCATCCCAAAGAATGGTATCAGCGCAGGTTCGAATAATTGGCAACCAGAAGGCTAACAATGGACTATACTTTGAGTATTAATTTTATTTTATGTTAAAGAAATAATAATACAAATATTTGGTTTAAAAATGGTCATTTTTTAATACTCCCCATTAATCAAATTTGATTCTAAACTGAACTTATTTTTAAATGTCGGATGGTGGTTAAGTGCTGTGTTTTATTTAAATGTTTCCCTCTCTTTCTTTATCTTATTAGGGAGTGCATTCCTAATTGACTTTATGTATTAACTTAACATTAATTTTTAACCACTATTTATAATCTTACTTCAAATGTAAAAATCATTTTAATATATTTTGTACTTGAATCTTTGATTTTAGTATCCTCAAATTTTCAAAAACAGTACAAGCTAAACCGTAATGATTCCAAGAAATTCTAAACATTGATAATTAAATTGTCAGTTACTATGAAGGCATTAAGTTACTAATTAAGAAAATTAGAACCACCGTGGTGTTTATATTTTATTTTTAATTTTCTCGAATTAAGAGGTTTTTCAAATCAATAAACGTATCGGGTATAATTTAAAAATCATCAAAAATATATAAAAAAGTTTTTATTTATAATAAAACTGTTTATTTATAATAAACATTTAAAATAAATCAAGTACAATCAAATTTGTCTGCTTCTGGTTCTTCATTTCATTGACATTTGGGCTACTGGATTTTTATGTTAATTGAAATTCAATTAATATCCACTTTTAGTTACTTTTTTCTATTAATAATTAATGTTTGAACAAAAATCCACAGTTTTATTTTCGTCTCAATTCCAGGGACTATAATCGTATCTTTAGGAGCTCTAAGTGTTCTTTCATACTATATATACAGGAAAAATAATGAAAAAAATAAATTGTTTATAGTTAGATCGAAAAAAACACTTAATTGATGAAGTATCTAAAAGATAGATGTAAAAAAAATTGCTGTTGTGTGTCGGGATTGTCGTTTAATATTTCACTTTCAATTTAAGTCTTTGAAAGCCTCACTCTCCCAGGGTTTACTACCTCTACATTATAATTATTATGTCATAATTACACTTCCTCCCACACCGAGAAACAGACAATATACTAATGTTAAGGAAGATCCCACCTAATTACAGGTTATTAAAAATTTTATATTAAACAATATAATTAAGAATTTTATTTGGAATTATTCATTTTGGAATTTGTTTTAAATTCTTCTATTTCCAATTTTTGTATACACATTCTTTTTTCCAATGGGTTTTTAGACTTTGTAGATCTTTGACCACTCCAATCAGCCTTCTCCGAGCCTGCCTGTATTGGGCTATTGTTTTCAAGTTTGCTCTTTCACATTTTTGTTGATTCTTTCTATCGTTATTTGTAGGTGTCCATATGGATTGCTCAAAGCCTCAACTTCCATGCCCTCATATCATAAGATATTGACTGACCAGTCTCTACAAGCAGTTCATATAGCACCCTAATGACCTTTTACATCAGCAGGCCTCGTGGCCATCAGTTCAGGCGCCTCGGAGGATTGTCAGGAATGGAAGAGAATGCAAGGTTAGAAATTAGGGGGGTTTGAATGGTTAGGGAGTTAATAATAGAAGGAGTGATATCTGGTTCGGGCTAGATTGGTTACATAGGGAACATTAAGGTCTTTATACATGATTTTATTTGTGACAATGTAAGGAACATTGAGGATTTTACGAAGGATTTTAGATTGTAAGGATTGGATACGAGAGGAATTCGAAGGTTTAGTGGAGCCCCAAAGCTCAACTCCATATGTCCAGATTAGCCTTATTACAGGCATGTAGATCAGTCTTTTTAATGAATTGGAAATTTTGAGAGTTTGTCTAGTAAGTGCTGTAATAGGCGAAATCGACGTGCAGTTTCCTGTCTTTTCAGTCTAGTGTGAGGATTCCAGTTTAATTGTTTGTCCAAATGTAGTCCAAGGTAGCGGATCAGTTCGACAGGGGACATTAAGGTCTTTATATATGATTTTATTTGTGACAATGTAAGGAACATT
>NW_027114912.1:100418-111939 GCF_000696795.3 Halyomorpha halys
GTTTAGTGGAGCCCCAAAGCTCAACTCCATATGTCCAGATTGGCCTTATTACAGTCATGTAGATCAGTCTTTTGTAATGAGTTGGAAGTTTAGACCGTTTTTCTAGTAAGTGCTGAAATTTTAAGTCTTGTGTGAGGATTCCAGGTTGATCGTTTGTCCAGATGTAGTCCAAGGTAGCGGATCTGTTCGACAGGGGTAAGAGTAACATTATTGAATGAAACTGTAGGGCAGCCGGTAGGTTTATGATGAAGGGTAAAGGTGATTTGATTGGATTTGTTGGAATTTATCTTAATCCTCTAATTACGACACCATTCTTCGAAGGCTGTGATATGGGATTGGCCTGTAATTGTAGGGAGGAATTCCTTTTCTAATCTCTTGTTTCTGCTTTTTAGAATTAGAGTTAGAACTCAGGTCTCTATTACCTATATCAGAGCTATATGATGGCATTGTACACCCTTAGTTTCAGATTTTTAAGGTTTAGTATTATTTACGGAATAAATAACGCTCTGTTGTCAACTAATTAAAATTAAAAAAGGTCTGTATTTCATGTAATTTTCAAATACTATTTTGGTAGCAACTGATAGATATTTCCGTCTGGTCGGACCTCAATTGTTATATTTTGTTAAATAAATGAAACATTAAATAAAAAAAAAAATGAAATAATTTAACTTATAGTTTAAAGCTTGAATAGTTATGCAGGGTAAAATGAAGCGTCTAACTACCATTAATTCATTAATACTTTGAAAGGCCTCTTTTAATAGGTTTTTAATTAGTAGTGATTCCCTATTGATTTATGATTAAAAATTACTAAGGAAGGAAACACAGTAAATATTGGCAAAGAATGAGGGGGAGGAGTCTTGAGATTTTTCTCTGTTATATTGAGAGAGAAAACATTATTACAGAAAATGGATTTTTAAATTATTTTGATAAAATTTAATTCTAAATAAATTTACTGTAATATGATAAATTTCATTTTGTGGGTAAAGTGATGTGGAAAAGGCTTTTGATGGGGTATGACACCAATATGTTCCTTTTTAATTACTGCAATTACTGCTAATTACTGCAAAATGATCAAAATATTATTTTTTATTTATAAGTAGTTTCTGAAGCAACCGAAAGTTTTATGTATTCTTGAATTTCGATGAATCCTGTTACAGACAGATGTAAACTGGAGTTCCTCAGGGTTGAGTTTTAGTTTAGTTTAGTAGGTTCTTTTTAATATATATTGTTTATAGTTTTGCAAAAGCAAAAAAAAGTTGATACCTTACCCATCCAAAAAAAAAAAAAGCTTCAAACTCTGTATTAGATAGAAAAAAAACCAAATAAGGGCAAAACTGAAGTTATCCTATTTACTAAAAGAAGACCTGACATAAACAATGAGTTTTAATTACAAGTACAGGCTATAGAATGGGTAAAAAACTGTTAAGTATGTATCTAACCTTAGACTTTATTTTATTTTTTTGTTAATTGACAAGTTTATTGATAATATTACAATCTGCTACAAATTAGCGCAATAGGTAAAGATAATTAATAATTGTACACGTTCATACAAAAAAAATAAAATAAAAATAGTAAAAAAATAAATAGAAAAAGATCTTACCCATATATACCGGATTAAGTTTTTCTGAGTTATGTCAGAGTAGTCCTTTCTTTATCGTTAGTAAATTGATGTTATAGGAATGATCAACAAGAAATGCTGAAACATGCGGCACTTCAAATCATTTTTAGTGAAAAAGAGGTTTTATTATATATTATTTCAGGTTTTTTTTTTCTATGTTTTTAATTAATATCAGAAAGGTATTAAGCTTGTTATCTATCTATATTAAACAAAGAATTTTTTATACATTACTTACATAAATATAATTAAAATTAAATTTCTTTTCTCATTTGCTGATATTTTCCTCAATAATCTGGCTTCTATTATACCGAGAAAGGTCCAAAATAAATAGTTTTTGGAGAGAGACATTGCTAAAGCTTTGCAGTACAATGCTACAAATTACGGTAATTTTAATAATTTTAATTTTATCACTATAAGACGCAATTGCCTCACGATGTCTGAAGTGGACGTATTTGTATATAAATTAATTTATTGAAAAGACTTATGCACTAATTATATCAAATGTTCATAATTTTTATTTTCCTGTTAAAAAAGTTTACATTTCCCCTGTTAACGGTGCATTATGGATTCATTCATTCATACATTAATTCTTTAAACTAATATGAAAATATATAGCGCACGTATTCCACAATCACACTCATTTTAACACAAAATAAATTTAGAGACTCGAAATAGAAAATTAATTCTCACTGTAGAATACGGCCGGTAAATATATATACTCATCTGATCTACATTATTTAAATTACATGGATTTGTTTAAATAAGAAAATTTGAATAAAAGATTTATTTTGATTATTATTAATCGGTTTTATAGTTATGAATAAAATAAATGCTGCCGAAGTTTATATTTAATTATTTCTCACTTGGGTCCAAGATTAACTTTCTTTCAGCATACGAGAAAAATGATAATTTTGGTGTTTACTCAACTATATAAGGAATTGAGAGTAGGAGGGAATGTTGCCGTCTTAAAAATTTCGAATTCGAGTTTTTGAGGGGCTCACGCGTTCCAGGTCACCTGGGTACAAATTGAAGTTTGGTAAAATGGACAGTGTGCATCTGTATCTCATAAACTGAAATTATATATTTGTCTGAAATTTTGCAGTAACTTTTTCTTAATGTATATAAATATAAGTATATTAATAATATATAAGTATATTATTAATGTGCTATTGAGTGGTCTATATTTTCAATTAGGTCTTATAATAATTGTAATAGTCTGGAAGTGCTTAAATGTCAAAAATTACTTTGTATATAATCTTTTAACTTTCTTGAGCCTGATTATTATTTTATTAAATAAACTTTATCCCATTTATGTCTCAAACCAATATTTTTTTATAAATCCAACTTTTCGACCAATTCGGCCATCCTCAAGGACAATTTATTACATAACAGCTTTTATTATACATATAATTTTTAACCATTTTAAATAAACAGCAATATTATTAATAAATTATCATACCTTAAATAAAAATTTAGAACCATATCAATTTTTAGAAACTTTATGCAGGCTACTCTGTCAAAAATTACTCTATGAGACATTAAAAAATTATAGAATCATGTAAATTTATTTATAAGCAATCTTTAGCTTACGTATAATTGCTTCTTTGTAAATTGTTTACATTAAATTAAAACTCCTAATCACAGTAAATTTACACTACTATATTTTATCACAATATTTGTAACCTTCTCCACACTCAGGTCAAGCATATAATTTATTTATTTCAATTTTATTTTGGCTAAATTTCATTTTTTTTATTGTTACAATTCTTACCAAGGTTAATTGTAACTATCAACATAAATTTTATTCCATATTTTTCATAAATTAATTTTTCTTAAAATCTCTGCATAGTGTTGGTCCACATTCATTGTATATGTTTTAAAATTCACTGTATAATTAATGGTTTCTGGTATGTAAATGGACTTAAGAATTTTCTTTTTGAATGTATTATTTTCTTTATTTAAAATGACAGTATTTTCAAAATCGAATGTGTGCTGGTTTTTGGGATCTTTCTCCTTGTTTTTTATATCACTACTCCTTGATTTTTATATCATAATCAATTCTGTCCTTCAATTGACCATAATAATGTTTAATTTAATTGTTGGGTCTCTGACTTAAGAAGTATTCATTAACATCGTAATCTTTAAAATATTTCGGTATGTTTTCAGATAATCCCTTAATATAATGGGATAAAATTTATTTATTTAAACAGTCAACTATTCCCTTATTTTAACTTTACTTTTATTTATTGAAATTAATTACAAACTCCCATTGTTAGAAATGATAAAAAAAACTGATAAATATGAAATATAAAAGAATTTTATAATTAACGAAACAAAGAAAATGGTTTTTACCCGACCAGCTAAGACAATAACTATCAAGGAAATCGGAAATAGCCGAGAGCGCCCGATCTTCCGATTTTATTTCAAAAGATTAATATATGTGCTACTTTTTTGTCTTTTGTTAAACTGGTGTATTTTAGATTGTGGTTAGATATATTTTTTTTTTTTTAATAGAATTTTTCTCTTACGATTTACGTTTTGAGGTTGACTGAGCCCAAATAAACAAAAAGGTGTGTGAGTGTTAGCCTTTAAGTCTCCACGAGTATCTGTGATTCTCTGTGTGTATGTGAACAGCCTAGCTAAAAAACGAAAACTAATTATCATAGACACTAATAAAAAAATAAATAACGTTTTAAAACGTTCCAAGATTGATTTCTTCTCAAAGTTGGGAGGAAAGTTAAAGTTGTGTGATGTGCACAAGATTTTTACAACTTGTAGTAATATATCAAAATAAATAAATTAATTAAAATATCAGTGTACCACAGAAACTTGATCAGTATTTGTTCGAAATTTTACAATACAAAATCGATAGTCCAGGTCAGGTCAGTGCAACGAAATTTTCTGAATGTAGCCAAAGTGACATTCCTGCCAGAATTTGAATTGGTTGATTTAGCATTCACTCAACAAACGACAGTTTCCACTACCGTCAGCTGTGAATGTTTAATTAATACATGTTTTAGTTAAGACTTAACAACTTTGTTTAACTATAAATCTTTTTTTAAATGTAAATTGAACAAAGAATTGGTCTTATTATTTAAAAATTTTTTTTTGCTTTCACTTACCTATATTTTAAATGTTTGGTATCAAAGGGAAGTATTGTGACCGTGAACATTTTTTCAAGATTTTAAGGTTCTTAAACGGCAAATAACCAACTTAAGCAAAACATCTGTGTATGTTTGTCTTAGTTTTTGAATGTGAACAGGTCAGCTCATGAACAAAAAGTTGCACATACTTGCAATCACGTGTTTAAACTATGTATATTCCTAGATTGTTACAAAAAACGTTACATCAAATCGACTTACCACCATTGCCACTTGCTATAAACGATTTTACAATTTTTTGGTTTTTAATAAACTCGTCATATGGATGTTCAATTAGGTTATATTTAATGTCAGCTAAATATTATTCTGATTGTAAAAGGGCTTAAATGCCAAATTTTTAAACGATTAATTTGTTTATAGTATATTTAATATTCTTTTTTTTTTTGAGAAAATAATACTATCGATCACACTGAAGGGAAATGAGTATAAGTGGCCAAAAACAATTAATCATCAATGAGTTTTAGTTGTATTATAAAATGGAAAAATTAACAATTAAGCGAAAAAATCTGAACTGAATAGTTCAAGTAAAAGAAGATAAAGGCTGTATGAGAAAAGTAATATTGAAATTAAGTGAGAGGAAAAAACAAACAATAAAATACATATGAAAATCTAGTAAGTTAATATTTGTTTAAAATAAAAATTATTTAAAATAAAGTAATGAAAGAAGTAGTGGGAAATAAAATGTTAATTAAATATGTGAGTGAAATAACAGGAATAAAGAAATAAAACGTGAAGTTATATAATTCGAAAGGAATAAAGAAATATGAATATTTTAATTTAATAATAATAATTACTAATTAAAGTTATTGAAAGAAAATATATATAATTAATGAAATATGTATGTAGAATACTAGAATATAGAAATCAAATATAAAGTTAAGTGAAGATGTAATTAGTAAATCATTTTTCATACTTAATTTTAATATCACTTTTCTCATACAGCCTTTATCTTCTTGTAATACTTACACTATTCATGTATTTCAATACTGTTTATGTCTTTTAATCATTGGCTGCTATCTTGTTTTTTGTTCTTAGCTCTGATGAAAATTTGAAATTCTGGCCGAAACGTTGGCATTAATTAATAAGTATTTATTTATTTGTGTTCTTCCCTAACCCCACCATCAACCATCTTCTCATCATATAAATCCACGGTCAACTAATAACTCGTAATTATTTTTATTTTTTGATATCTAAATATCCTGCTGCTGCCATCCATATTTGAGTAAATATTTAATACAAATTCAAAATTTATAAATGTTTATCTTCTTTGGAGCGCGGAATCTACTGGGCGGGGGTCTTTATCGATAGAACAGGCTTTTGATCGAGTCTGGCACCCGGGACTGCTTTTACAAACTCCATAAATTCCTACCTTCTACATACTTTTTTTCATTATCCGTTCCTTTCTCACTGACAGATTATTCAAAATAAACCACAATACTTCCTATTCATCCCTCTTCTCTCAGTCCGCTGATGTTCCTTAAGGTAGTATCTTCGGTCCCATCCTCTACACAGTCTATATAGCTGACATCCTAACCAATCCTCTAACACTGTCCTCATCACTTAAACTGGTGACACATGTATGCTTGCAGTCAATAATAATTTAATTGTATCCCAAACTCTCCGATCCCATATCGCAAACCTCGAAGAATGATGCCGTAATTGGAGGATCAAAATAAATCCCAACAAATCCGATCAAATCACGTTTACTCTTCATCGTAAACCTACCAATTTCCCGACAGTATCCTTTAATAATGTTGCTATTACCCCTGTAGAACAGATCCGCTGCCTTGGACTACATCTGGACAAACGACTAACCTGGAAACCTCACACAAGACTGAAAAGACAGGTAACTGCACGTCGATTTCGACTATTACAGCACTTACTAGACAAACGGTCTAAACTTCCAATTCATTACAAAAGACTGATCTATATGACCATTATAAGATCTATCTGGACATATGTAGTTGAGTTTTGGGGCTCCACCTAACCTTCAAATTCCTCTCGTATCCAATCCTTGCAATCCAAAATCTTTCGTAAAATCCTCAATGTTCCATACTTTGTCACAAATAAAATGATATACATAAAGACCTTAATGTTCCATATGTAACCGATATAACCCGAAACAGGTACCATTCCTTCCATTATAAACTTTCTAACCTTGCTTCCTTTGCCATCCCTAACAATCCTCCTAGGCACCTGAAAAGAAGATGGCTACGAGGCCTGCTAATGTAAAAACGTTATTAGAGTGCTACCAATGGGTAGTTTCTCTACACGCCTGTATGACTCCATTATAAACAAAAATAAATTTACTTGATATATGTATATGAATCAACATTACAAATAGCATAAAATAAATAATTGTTTGTTAATTAAGCCTCCAATTAAAATAATGTGAACGTTATTATTATAAGTTTCGTATATGTAAATCATATTTTTTTCTATAGTGAAGTCACTCTCTTTTGGTCAGTTTTTCCTGAAAAAAAGAACATCCATCTAACACTGATCCTGGCATGTCAAAGGGGGAGTGCATGGTCGTGAGGGGTTAGGGGGAAATTTAGGGAAGTTAGCCGCTACAGATTAAACTTTCTAGCTCTTCTCTTATCAGGCCCAGTCTAAAGAGCTTACTCTAACAACTGTCTTTTTGATCACCTCTGTTCCTAAAGTCGATTCCATCTCCATCGGTAACATAACGACAACCTTTTTTGGTTTAAGGTTGTTTTTCTTTAATTCCATGTTTTTTTTTTATTTTCAAAAATGAACCTTCCTAATCAATCAACAAAAAATAAAATACATTATATATAAATATATATGTATATATTTGTGTATATATGTATGTATATGTTAGTATCCATTCTCCATTCATCATCAAATTATATTGAATTTAATTATCAGTCTGACCTAATTAATTAACTTAATCACTCTCTCTATTTAGGTTCGTTCGTCTCAAAGTATTGATATCTAAGGTTGAGAGTTAAATTATAAATTATTTTATTTAATACACATATTTTTAATTGGGGTGGCATATTAATTATTATAACAACTCCCATAATAAATATAGGGCATAATGATAATACAATATTTATCTGCATAATGAACCGGAATAATGAGACAAAAATATCACATACTATATGAAACATTCATTAAAAAAATAATAATATTTAATAATCATGGAAAATTTCCTTTATATAAAAAGATAATAAGCTTTATCATATGCTAGGCTGAAACAAATTTTTATGATATTACATTAAAACTAAACCAAATTTTATTTAATAACTAATTTTATCAATTTTCTTTCTGAATACCATTTATACTTAGTGCTCACTTACATTAGACTTGTATATTGTTCATTATTATAATCCCTTGATGTGTCGAATAACTATTAATTTTCATCAGTATATAACTCAAACTATATTTTGGTAATTAATATTATAATATGAATTAATATTATAATATATTAATAATATTAATAAATATATAATTTATTAATATTCTTCCAGTCATTGAGCTCTTTAAAATATTTATAACCCAGAAAATTGCAATCTTAATATTTATATTAAATTTTATTGTATT
This sequence comes from Halyomorpha halys, assembly GCF_000696795.3. Lineage (NCBI taxonomy): Eukaryota > Metazoa > Arthropoda > Insecta > Hemiptera > Pentatomidae > Halyomorpha > Halyomorpha halys. The sequence continues at coordinate 108,768 of NW_027114912.1, forward strand.
TATAATGCAGCTGCGCAGTATCGATGTGTTATAGTAGATTCAAAGGGGCAATGTCCAGTCTGTCTTCCTAGGCGGACCATCGGAAGAGTATAGGTGTTGGTCCCTCTGGAGACCGAAGAGGAATGCGTTGGCAACCATCGCATTCATGAAGAAAATATTTTTTTGTTTTCTTTCTTTCTCATTAGTCGATTTTTTAAAGATCTATTGCAACTTCCTTCACTTTGGCTCTTCCTATATTTGTATAAGTTACTTTTCAGTTAAATGATTGTTATGATCTCTAAATTCCATTTTATTTCTAATCCTTGGAGTCTAAAGTCATGTGATATTCTAATTTCCTAATGTCTTCAATATCCCGCTGAATTTTCATCTTGCTACTAACTTAAATTTCTTAATTGCTTAGGACGAATTTTGTATATATTCATTATTTACGTTATCTTATGATAAGGGTCAACTTACAGACCAATGTCATTATGAAAAATAATAATATATTTACATTAGCTATATCATGATAATTTGTATTATTATTATAGCACTACTTTCATACAAGAACCCGTACTTCCTCACCGATAGCCAACTAATCTCTACGATCTTCTACTCTCTTCCACCGTCTTCAAACATTAAGATCTCCCTATCATCCAGCCATCTGTTCTGGGTACGTCCTCTTCTTCGTTTTAACCTTCCCGTTTCACACAGATTATATCCTTTGGTATTCTTAGACCGGGCATTTTCTCTACATGTCCTATCAATCTTGTTCGGGCTCTTTTCCCTGATTCGACAACGCTAAGTTAAATAATTCCATCGGCTCCTCACTCATTTTCCAAATCTCATTCTTAGAACCTTCTCCGCAAATTCTTCTCAAAATCTTTTTCTCCCAGGAGTTGAGCATCCGTTCTGATTTCCTTATCCAGAGCCATGTTTCATACCCATAGATAACCACTGGCCGTACGATGGTTTTGTAGATGAACCCTTTCATTGTTTTAGAGAGTCCTCTAAACTTTAACTATCTTTGCATTGACAAATAGAATCTAAGCCCTGCACTTATCCTGGCCTGAATTTCCCTCGCTGCTTTGTTGCCGTCTGTAACCAGGCTTCTCAGGTACTTAAACTGGTTCACAGAACTAAAACTATAATCTCTGAAAGTTACTGTACAATTCATCTTCTTTCTCTTCTTGAACTTTTAATGCCCATAGTCTTATTTTCATTACCCCTGAGGTCTAGTATAGCTGCTGCTTCTTCAAATTCCTGGAATGTTCCTTAGGGTTCCAGCGGTAATGAAAACATCATCTGCATATGCTAACTGCTAAGACAAGTGGTTGTAAGTAGCTCCTCCTTGGTTTGTTCTAATTGAATTAGTAGCAACTTCCAGAGCTACAATATCATAGTAAAGATGATGAAGATAATTATATTTAAAATCCCTTCTATTTAAGCAAGTATAGCGGTATTAGGAAATTTCTAATTTAATAGATGCATTACATTATAACCTCTTTGTTCATTATTATTTTGTAATAATTAATTTAATTATTGTGATTTTGCAGCACAAATACAGGTCACTGGACGATAACCCTCGGAACTCGTCTTTACCGTCTGTCTTTTCGTTTCAAAATTGCGTCGATTAGATGTTTCCTATGGCCTTGTCTAGGCCATTTATAAAGCCAGAGGAAAAATCTTCACTGTTTTGACATTACCTTTATTAAAATATTACCTTAATTAAAATTAAAATAGAAAACATACTGTGGATTTATTTTAATAAGGAACCCTTATTTAAAAAAAAAAATGAGCACCCTTATTTTATTTTATTATTGTCAATGATGAAATCTTGTAATCAACTAAGAAAAAAAAATAATTCCCCCTCGAATTTTGAGGTTTTTACATTTACAGTAGAGGACTTGAGCCATAAATAAAGTACTGATATAATAAAATTCAAATAATAAACCATTGTGTAATAACTTGTAGCGGTTTTAAATATTTTAATATGCAAAAAAATCAAATTTCAAACATCGATATTATTTATATAATTTCCTATATCAGCCATATGGATATCATAAATCCGTATCAGCTATGTTTTATGAAAAGCCCTAAATAACAAACCAAAAATCTTCACTGTGTTAAACCATAAAACAATATCGTTATTGAAATTGATGAGTGAGTTTTACTCACATAAATGGAAAGAAAATCTAAGCAAGCTTCTAATTTTAAGAAAAATTGAACAATATTTAATAAATAATTATATTGAATCTTACTCAAAAACAATTTCCTGTAATTCAATCGAAATTAGCAGAGGAAAAAAAATCACCTATTTTACCAAGAAATTTAATATAGTGACTATGAATTGCGTCGGAAGCATGGAAAATGCTGTTCTAAATTAAATATTATTCAAATAAAAAATGTGCAGGATCAAAAAATATTTTTGTATATATCAGTGTCCAATAAATAACTTCGTAAATGTTCTACTCCCAATTCAAAGTTGATCTGTCTGAAAACTTGATAAATTCTTTTCAGAGAAAATATATTATTGGATATTGCAAGGCTGATTGGGTGAAAAATATTATCATTTCCAGAATATTTTGCTGGTCAGAGAAAATTTGAAAAAACCTGGAATCGTCAGAGAATATCATTTTAGAATCCCTGGTATCATTGGAAAATTTGTGACTCTTCGCCCAGAAAAGATTTCATTTTTATTCAAAACGTTTATTTAGCTATTTAATTCCTAGATGTCTCCTTATAAAAAAGTCATGATCTAAATTAATTATTTAGGTGTGGCATATAGCTCAAATTGTATACATTACACAGTATTATTAGTCATATCTCGTCAATAATTTATCTTTATAATTGAGAAAAGTGATGATTATATCAGCTAGATAATTCCGTATTTCTGCACACCTGTTCTTTTTAATAACATTCTTTTACCCAGATACGACGCAGTGCGATATCTTGGATTCATCTTAGACAAAAGACTCACCTGGAACTAACATACTAGACTTAAAAGACAAGAACTCAACAGACGATTCAGTCAACTATACCGTTTTCTCAACAGGACATCTCATCTCTCACCAGAGAACAAACTTCTAATCTATAGGGTGTTTTTTAAGCCCGATAGAACTTGAAATTGTAAAAAATAACACAAAAAATTAAATTGTAATCAAAATTTTTTTTTTATTCGAAAGATCAATAC
>NW_027114912.1:112789-116142 GCF_000696795.3 Halyomorpha halys
ATAAAATTTAACGAATATTAGCAAAATTAAATAAAATATAAATGGCGTTGATGACCAATGAAGTTTGGCGCCACTAAACAAACAAACAAACTACACTATGACCTTGATATCCCTTTTGTCCTTGACCTCATACCAACCAAAATCTCTTATCCCTTCTCTTATCTCTCTCTCCAATCCTTATCTAATTCTACCCATCCCTAACGTCCACCTCGGGGTTTGAAATGGCAGTGGCCAAGAGACTTATTATAAAATAAAAATAGACAATCGGAGTTCTGTTAATGGTTAGATGCTTCACTCAAGTTGAGTGTTAGAGGCTTTAGGGAACTTGCTCGGCCTACACTGGCTCATTACCAATGACGCGGTGAGAGGGATACGCTGGTATTAATACAAGAGCCGGGAAGAAAAAAAAGGCAGTTATCTCACCCCAATTTTTGATTACTTTAATGAAAACTATGTATAATTACTAGTCAAAACTGATGAGTCTGCCAGGTATAGGTAGGGGGAATAAAATGGCGGCTGTTTCAAGAACTTAAAAAAAAACATTAATTTTTCATTCTCTATATCTTAAAAACTACCAACACTAGAAAATCTAAAAGAACATTATATAAAGAAGAGTAAATTTGCTGAAATATTAGCCCTAATAGAGCTATTTACATCCAATAGTTCTCGAGATATCGTCTTTTAAAAAGCAACATTTCATAAAAATGTACTGAAATATCAGTAGTTAATTTATTTTGAGAAATCTATATCTCAGGAACTATGTAACGTAAAGATGTCTATTAATTAATTAAATTAATTAAAGCTAGTTTAATGTACTATAAAGTAGTTTATGACCTTTACCTTCGTAGGAATAGTAGTTTTCATGATCTATACTAAAATAAATTGATTTATAGCTGTTTGGACAATAAGTTTGATTTATGAAAAACTTTATTTCAAAAACCATACGCCGTATAGATGTCTGTTAGCACTCAAATTAAAGCTAGTTAAATTTACTATAACATAGTTTATAATGTGTATCTTTGTAGGAGTAGTAGTTTTCATGATATTTGACGAAATAAACTCACAAAATGTTAATTTCTAGTTGTTCGTTTAAAATCAAGAATGGATTTTTGAAATAATATATCTCTAGACCCATAAGACGCACATGTGTCTACCAACACTCAAAACAAAGGAAATTTAACTTACTATAAAGTAGTTTATCACACTTATCTTCGTAGGGATAGTAGTTTTTATGATATTCACACATGAATATAAATTTGGCAAATGAAAATTTGTCCGTAGAACTATAAAACAATTTATTTTAGCAAATTTCATGAAAACTACGAAAATAAACGTCACAAACTATTTTATATATTATTAAACTAGCTTTAATTTGAGTACTAATAGACACCTGTACGTCACATAGTTCCTGAGTTACGAAACTACGAAAATAAACGTCATAAACTACTTTATAGTACATTAAGCTGGCTTTAATTGCTAATAGACATCTTTACGTTACATAGTTCCTGAGATATAGATTTCTCAAAATAAATGAATTAACTACTGAAACTTCAGTACGTTCCATACAACATTTTCATGAACGTAAATACCTCTTTTAGGGCTTACATTTTAGCAAATTTACTCTACTTCAAATGATCCTCTCTTAGATTTTCTATTGTTGTTGTTAGTTTTTAAGATATAGAATTCCGAATGAAAAATTAATATTTTTTTAAGGTCTTGTAACAGCCGCCATTTTCTTCCCCCTACCTATACTTGGCAGACTCATCAGTTTTGACTAGTAATTATACCTAGTTTTCAATTAAGTAATCAAAAATTGGGGTGAAATAACTGCTTTTTTTCTCCTCTTGGGCTTCGGTACTAGATCTGAAAGAGTTCTGCTCTATCCCTCTCAAGTGAAAGATGGAGTGGACTCACGGATCCTCAGGTCAGTAGAGTAAGTATTGTATGTGAGAGTGTAAATGTGACTGGAGATGATTTTATTTATTTATTTTTATTATTATTTTATTTCATTTACTTATTTTTTCATGTACATACTTTTTTATGTTAATTTTCTTTATCCTTCTGTTTGCATATATTTAGAGAGACATTCTAGTTATTTGTATGTAGTTTTTTTTTTATTTATTTATACTCTTATTTTATTTTATTTTAGTATGAATGTGATCAATCATCACTATTACCTATTGCCCAACAACGTCGTGGAAGATTATAATATCTATCAATTAAGAAATAAAATTATTCCCTAAATATGTCTAAAAATGTCATTTGAATCAGTAATGTGAAATGAAATGAAAAAAAAAAGTGTGGTTCACACTACTTGATACAATTTCAATACTTTTTGTACCCAAGTTTTGAATTATCTTACTAAATGAGACTGAATAGAGCAATATTGAGGCTTATTTGATAAATTACCATAACGATCTTAAACATATAACACAAATAACACGGACTCCGTTTTTGTGCGAGTTAACAAATCTAATGATTGGAATCTCCCCCAGTTCCACTGAGATCCAAAACACTTAGACCTCCCAATTACGATAGGAACCAACTTGCCCTCAATCAACTTAATGCCACTTGTCTTGTGGGTTCCATGAAATGCTGGGTATCCACCCTCCTAAAGGCAACTTCAGGTTGAATATTGATCTCCCAGCTAAATCACTATATATCAATTTCATAAGTCAGGACTGAAAAGAAAATGGGCACGAAAATTTGTTTATATGACCTACTTGGAATAACTTATTCCAATTTAGTCCACTGGGTTTTCAGCACCCCATTGAACCAATTTAATTTCCTTTTTTTTTGTTACAGAAATTAATAAAGAGAATTTTTAATTTAAGTAGCAAAAACAACCTGTCATTTAGATCATTATAAATAATACAATAATTATAAAAAATATTGAAAAGGACCCAAATAAACCACTGGTACCAACTTGCATCCAAAAGTCCGTTTAGGCATACATAAATTCCATTTTGATAAAAGAAAGATTTTTTATGCACAAAAAATACTCGAAGAAATTAATGTATCAGAAAATATTAATCATACAGGTAATTTGTAATCAGACACTAGAAATTTAAACCAGAAATACGTAGAAATTTTGAGTAAAGTTAATTTGTGAATATTATTGGTGAATTTTCGTTAATTGTTTAAAATTGAGTTTAATGGAGAACAGAAACCTTTATGAAATAATTTGTCAGTAATATATTCTATTGATTGAAATCGATTAATAACGATTTATTTTCATAAATAAAAGTATCCTTTACTCCTTTATATATTTTGATGTAATTTTAGTAATGAAATATATTTGTTATTTACTTTAAAAATATATTTGTAATTAACAAATAGTATATAAACTAAAA
>NW_027114912.1:116527-118582 GCF_000696795.3 Halyomorpha halys
TTATAAAATATTAAAATAGAATAAACTGGGGTCTGAAATATAATAATAATATACTCTTACCTAGTATGAAGTATTTTAAATAGTATAGTATTCATAAAATAGTTTTTATGATTTGTAAATCAAATTTTTAATTAACATAATTAATTATTAATAAAGGAAATAGATGATAAAATAGGTAATTGATCATAAAATGTTGTAAGTTAATAAGTTTGAATTACCATATAAAGTTATGATTTATAGGTTAAACAAACATATCAAATTATACTTGGTCAAAATGGCCTGCAACTATTCAGAAAGTATTTTGAGGATGTGGAATTAAAAATTGAGGTATGCGATTTTGAATTATTAATTATTTATAGTTGATGGTAATAATATAGTAATTAAAACTATTAATATAATTTATTTTTTATAGTGACCAGGTCGACCAATACATTTCAGATATAAAATAAATTAATAATTAGCTTGAGGCTAGAGGATCTAATTTATTATAATTGATAAATGTCACCTTTATTTAATTATACTGTTATAAAACATCATACATTACCTTTAATTGAGGAGAAAATGAAACATGAGGTTGATTACAAGCTGATGCTTAGACTGCAATCAAGTCAAGCCGGATACCTAGGAAAATATGATTATATATACTTTTTTTTAAAAAAATTTATTAATACATTTTTCCTCCACAGTTTATTTAAATCATCTGGTAAGTCTCATGGAAAATTATATTATTATATATTATGTGCATACAATAAATATTATAATATTAATTATTTACCAACTTTCATTACTTTGATAAATCACACAGATTATGATTAAAACAATTATTGAAAATCAGAACTAAATGAAAATAAAATATTGAAGGCATTATGGGTCATTGTATTAAGACTATGGTCAGATTATGTTTGTTTTATTTATTATTATCATCAATTTTTTTTTTATATTTTTGTAAAAAAAAATATAAAATGAGTACATAATTTGAAAATACATATGAATCCAAGTTATTAGGTATTTCCTATAACGATTCCTGATATTACGTCCTCTTATTTAAGATTTTATGTATGAAAGTATTGTTTTCTAGGTAGCTCTTTTAGTCAATATATTACCTAGTTCATAACTAATGACAACTGAATTAAACCATTTTATTTTGAATGTTTTAACACTCATGTTTATGTGTGCATTAAGTGTGTAAGGGTAAATTTCAGGGAGCTCTCATATATTCATGATTACATTATTATAATAATAGTTTTAATAAATATCGATAGTTATACTAAATTATCATAATAATTGTAGTTATGATAAATTACAATAACAATAGTATTGCTAATTTATCATATTATTTGTTGTTATAATAACAATAGCAATGATATATTCTAATTATCATAATAATTATTTGTATCTGTACCGCTAAACCCCCAAGAGGGTCCTTACAAGAAAGTACTGTTTCTTGAACAATAGTTATACAAGGAGGTGATTTGTACATGATCACGCTCAAGATTTTTCCTAATTTATGGAAACCCACTTTATGAGGCTGGATGGAACCCGGAGTGATATCCGAACCCTCAGGATTGACTCACGGTTACAGTAATAGAATAAATAATTATTTTAATTATATTATTTCAATTTCTTGAGACAAGGTAATTATTTATTAAATGAATCAAAACTTGTATCCTTTTTTGTCTCAATACTTTTTATTTTTCAACAGTCCAACGTTTCGGCCATTTTAGCCATCCTCAAGGACATCTTCAATTTTAATTTCTTCCTCATATTAAATTTAGAATTACTTTTGCAGGCTATTCTTCCCAGGTCATTCATTAATTATAAGTTAAAAATCTATTTTTTAAAAAATTTAAAGTCATAAATATTTAATTCTTCTTCTATAAAATTATCCACACAAAATCACTACCATATACACAAACCATTTATTGACTGTTGAAAAATAAAAAGTGTTGAGTCAAAAAAGGATACAAGTTTTGATTTATTTAATAAATAAATAATTATTTTTTCTGCACTCTCCATGGTAATTATAGTTATGATAAATATTAATAATAATAATAT
>NW_027114912.1:118647-124742 GCF_000696795.3 Halyomorpha halys
AAATATTACTTAACATAAACGCCTACTTATTGTTATATATCACTGATTTTAAATAATGAACAGCATATAAAAATATATATTTTTAATTAAGGTTCTATGGATAGTATATTGTTTTTTTTAATAAAAATTTCAACTATATTCTAATTGCTGTTAAAAAAGAAGTTATACACCTGATTCCACCTATGAAACGATATATCACTGTTTAATTTTGGAGTCTCAAAACGGATACATATATATTTGCTATTTTGTATAATAAAATATAGTATAATGTTATTTTATGAATACACGTAATATGTTGTAAAAGTATTCCGAATCACAGGGGAAATAAATTACAATGTCCCGTGGTGTATGTTACAGGTTTTCTGTGGTTATTTATTTGATATAAGGCATCGGTCGAACCAGTTGCGAAACTTCTTCTGAAACTTTGTAACCAGATTATGTGGGACTGCATACGTCCAACTGTTCTTTATCTGGAAAGAAGGGTATAATATAGAAAGAACATACACGTGGCAGCGTAACTTGGAATAAAGGAAATATTAATATTTAACGAGCAGGCATTCCTGTTAACCAATTCATTAAACATTACACATTTTATGATTATAATAAATTGGATTATTATTATCAGATGAAAACATTTCTTCAGAAGTCGATACACATATGATTATATATATCATAATAGTGATCTAATTAAACATTAGAGCCTAATATTATTATTTATTTCTGATATGATACAGAAGAAATAATTAAAAGTAATATATTCAATATTTTAGTATTTGCCTATACTTTCTTGCCCTACATTTACAAATATTCAAGAATGTCGTATTTTTATATTTGTCTAGTATTATTATCAAATAAAAATACAAATTACTTACTTCTTTAATTAAATAAAAATAAATTCATTGGTTAGTTATTTTTCCAATCTAACCAATTTTATGGTGAAGAAATAGAAATTTATAAAAGTATACAAAGTTGATTTTTCGACAAATGAAGACGTCAATAGCAGAATTTTATTTATTGTTGAATTTTTTTAAAAATTTTATAATTTGTATACTACTCGAAATCCGGGCTCTAACGATAACTGTTAGTATAATTAAATAAGAAACATGTTAGAAAAACAATCTTTTACTAACTAACCATTAGGTTAGACTTCCATTCATATTCATATTAATTTTTCTGTTATATTTCAGCAAGTTTAAGTTAACTTTTGTTCTAATTGTTTGTACATTAAGATTTTTCAATTTTACTTTCTTTCATAATTATAGTTTTATTTTTCTTATTATCGTGTACATTTTATTTGTTATTTTACTCACTAAGCCAACCCCCTTCGTATATCTCTAGATTATAACAGAGGTAAATGCATATATAAAAACAAATTGATAAATTATACATTATATATTTTTTATATCATGATAGCTCCTGATGTTTTGGGGTATTTCTCCTATTTAGATACGAAGAAAAAAAAAACTTAAAACACTACGAAATTGAAAATGACAACAGCAATTTCTTCCCTGAAATATTGGATATAACAGGCAGAACAAGAAATAGAAAGTTAATATAGTTAATAAACTGTCAAAAATTAAAAACAACGCGGGAATTTCCACTTTACTGTGGCCACCTCTTTGCGGTAACGCTCGTTACCGAACGTCAGATAGAAAATGATTGGCCAGATAGTGAAAAATTTACTTTATATTTACTTTGATAGTTGCACTATTAGTTTTACAGCTGTTTGCAGTAGATTTATGACGTAGTTTATTATTTTTTGTATATCATTTATTGTAACTATCTTTATAACTTTTTATTTGAGTGCTGGCTGAAATATATATGCCTGATGGTCCCTTAGGATATAGTTTATCATAAATCGAACTTTTACGAAGAACTAGAAATCTATATTTTTTAAATTTAATTTGTGTTGAAAGTTAAGTATTGAAAATTACTACTTTTTATGAAGATAAACGTTATAAACTACTTTATAGTATATTCAACTCAGCTTTAACTTGAGCGCTAGCAGACATGTACGTCTAATGAATCCTAAAATATAGTTTTCCCAAAATAAATTCACTAACTAATGATTTTTTGTTATTTCTTTTTTAAAAATCTGTATTTAAAAAAAACTAGCATGTTATAAAAACAATATAATGTATAAAAATGAATGGTGGTTTAGTTTTGTTTACTTAAAATATTTAAATAATGAATAATAATAATCAATTATTACAAATGAATGTGAAGTATAAATAGCAACGTTAGGGAGATTTGGAAATAATATTTTATTTTATATTACTATTGTTTAAATTTTTGAAGACAGTATAATTAAAATTGATAGATAATTATTTTTTAATAATACTAAAAAAATGTGGAGTTGTAAAAAGTTGATATGTTGTTTAAATTATAATGACTTTGCTTAAAGGTGTTTTGAATATGGTATAAAACCCGAATCGTTAGTGCCCTACTTGTTATGAAACAATAAAAAGAATAAAAACTTAATCTTGCTAAAATGAATTATTCAAATGATAATAATCTATGTCTTATTATTTTTTTATGTAAATTTAATAATTAATATGGAAATGGATTTATTGTAACTATATAAGACATTTTTGTGTGTGCGCGAACTATTTCACGTAAACAGACGCCATTCCCCAATTATATACATTGCAAATACATCTGGCTAAGTCATATTCACTTACACCCCAGAGGTCCCAATTTTCGTTTTACTTAAGTATCTCCGTTTACTCATTTGTACGAGACATTTATATATCCATATTGCTCACGACACATATCACAGTTTTTTCTTCTTTTTTTAATCATAAACACAGTATAAATATTTTTGTTATCCTTTGTTTTCTTAATATAAAGAAGTAATTTGTTTTATAATTGTTTATTTTATAATTTATAGTAATTTTTTATGTTTGATATATTTTAAAGCATTGTTGATTTATTTACTTATTTATCGTTTTCTTTTCTTCTAATGAAGTATTATTTTTTCAGCTTCATTTCCCTTTTTCTTTGTTAACATTTCCAACCCCAAAATAATAATTCCCAGTGCATATTCTACCAGGCAGAAAGAGAGCCTCTAACTGAGGCTCTCAGTACAGGTGACATAGGAGATTATAATAGAGTAAGCTCTGTAATTAATTTAAAAAAAAATTGTATTTATTTATTTAATGTGATTTACAACTGTACAAATAATAAATACAATAAGTAAATATGTGGTATGTTTCATATACACTTGAAAATCTTGGGAAGGAACCACCCATTGGTGGTACTTCAAGCATTAATTTAAATTAGAAGGTCCCGTGGCCATCTTCTTTTCAGACACCTCGGAGGATTATCAGGGATTGTTAAGAAATAATGGGTTAGGATGGGTAAGGAGTTTGGAATGAAAAGACGCATATCTGTTTTGGGCCAAATCTGCAGCGAATGGGATGTTAAGGTCTTTGTGAATGAGTTTATTTGTAACGTAATAAGGAGCATCAAGGATTTTACGTAGGATTTTGGATTGTAACGATTGGATGCGGGAAGAATTTGATGGTTTGGTAGAGCCCCAGAGCTCAATTCCATATGTCCAAATTGGTCTGATTATCGTAGTGTATACTAATTGTTTGTAGTGAATGGGAAGTTTAGAGCGTTTGTCAAGTAAGTGTTGTAGTAATCGGAATCTACGAGCAGTTTCTTGTCGTTTCAGTCTTGTGTGTGGATTCTAAGTAAGTTTCTTGTCAAGATGGAGTCCTAAGTATCGAATCAGGCGTTAGTGGAGTATTTAGAAAGAATACTGTGGGACAGGAGGGTAAAGGTTTACGACGGAGAGTAAAGGTTATCTGATGATCTTGTCAAGATTTATTTTGATTCTCCAGGTCTGACACCATTCTTCAATAGATGTTATGTGTGCCTGCAGTGTATGTGATGCATTAGTTGGGTCGTTGTTAACAGACAGTATACATGTGTCATCAGCGTATGTTGTTAGGACTGTGTTAGGGTGGTTGGGGTTGGGATTTCAGCTGTATAAACCGTATAAAGAATGGGACCTAAGATACTACCTTGAGGAACACCGGCGGACTGAGAAAAGAGAGATGAGTAGGCTAGGTTATGATTTACTTTAAAGGTCCTATCAGAGAAGTAGGAGCGGATTATAAGGAAATATGTAGGGGATAGGAATTGACGAAGTTTATAGAGCAGACCTGGATGCCAGACTCGATGAAAAGCTTGTTCAACATCGAGGAAGACTCCCGTGCAGTACATACCGCGCTCCAATGTGGAAGATATGACATCAATCACTCGATGACTCTGTTTTATGGTAGAATGGGATGTTCTAAATCCATACTGGTGGTCAGGAATAACATGATATGAGTCAAGGATTGGATAGGATAGAGGCGTTTTAAGAAGAGTTTTTCAAGGATTTTGCCCATAATGGGCAAGAGTGCAATACGACTGTAGGAAAATGGATATTCAAGTGGCTTGGAGGGTTTGGAAAACATTTTTATTATAGACATTTTCCAAGGGTCGGGTAAATAGGTGGATCGGAGTAAAAATAAATTAAATAAATAAAAAATCACTCATATTTAGTTGATAAGAAAGGGCCGTTTCTTTACCAACGGTCAATCATTCATGCAAGAATATGATTAGCCAACAGAGTAATTCCATGATTAAGGGTAGCCAATTCATAGAGACTTGCTGTTCCCCAGGGAGTCACCTGACCCCAGAGTCAATCCATGGCTGATATAACATAATAAATAAATAATATACCAAAGCCGGACTCAGGAATTAGAAGTACAGTGTTTCAAACACTCCACTACTCAATTCCTTCAGAAATAAAATATACAATAAATATTTCTTTACTGTTGTGTACGCCAACGTTTGGCTCATGTTCTGAGCATTGTTCAGAGATATAAAAGATAAAAAACAAATTGTACAAGGTATAAACCTGTAACCACTCTAAAATTTTTATTGTTATGAGATTTCCCACGCCCTAATTTTAGGGCAAGTTATAAACATACTCCGACGATTTTTTTAGTAGATTTGCTGAATCAGAGTTTTCAATACTTAATATACATAACCAAAAATACTCCCATTCAACAAATTATCAATTTTTAAAAAGGTTTGAGACGTTTGAGCACCCATTATATACCTAATATTGTAAAAAAAAAAAAAAAAATAGAAAATACTATTTAAAAGAATTGAAAAAAGATATGTGGAAACAGCAAAAATAAAAAAAAAATAGGAAAACAAGTTAATTCTATCAGAGTTGAATACGAAATCAACAAATGATTCGAGGAACATCTGAAAATATTTGAAAAATGATAAGCGTTTCGAATATAAAAATGACAAAATATCATATGGATCTACAATGATGAATTTGAGGTTTTGGATTTAATTGATATAAAAAATCAATTAATATATTAATAAATATTGATTAATGCCCACTCATCCTTAACTATCCCTGATAATCCTTCATGGCGTCTGATAAGAAGGTGGCCACAGGATCTTCTAGTTTAAAGCTGTGTTTGAAGTGCTACCTTTGGGTGGTTTTTTACTAAGATTATCATTTGTTCTGACTCAAAAAATTATCGCATTTACTTATTATATTATATGTTTCAATAAGAATTTTTTGAGGTTAAAAAGTTCAAATTTGAGTGTAATTTATTTCAAATTATCATATTGTTGCACAACGTTTCGGGACTATTGTCCCATATTCATGCATTTTAATAACCTACAAACAACAATAATCCACTATAATAACAATCTTCATCCATGTGTACTACAACTCATACAATTTTATTCACCTCATAATCAGTCAAAAATTTCAATTTCATTAAGAAAATCATGTCATTTTGACAGATAACGAGGTGAATATAATTGTATGAATTTTAACACACATGAATGAGGATTGTTATAATAGTGGATTATTGTTGTTTGTAGGTTATTAAAGTACATGAATATGGGACAATAATCCCAAAACGTTGTGTAACAATATGTAAATTTAAAATAAATTACATTCAAATTGGAATTTTTTAACCTCAAAAATTTTTTTTGGAAATTGACTTACCAGAATTCCTAAAAAGGAAAATACAGAATATATTATATGATATGCATTGCCTTTCTTA
>NW_027114912.1:125236-129160 GCF_000696795.3 Halyomorpha halys
TTTTTATTTTTTTTTTTTATTCATTTTATTTTATTTTAGTATGTGAGATCATTCATCACTATTACCTATTGCCCACAACTGTGTGGCAGATTGTAATACCTATCAATAAATAAAAAGGAATTTAAAAAAAAAAATTAGGTGAATTAAAATCTTTCTTAATACTAATAAAAATGTTTTGATTTCAAAAAACGTTCGCTAGAATGTTGTATGTTGTTAAATTGCCCCACAGTTTTCAAGACGGCTACTCCACGACTGTACTCGAACGGTTATATTTCCGAGTTTAAATAAAATATTTGATGAAATCGTACAGATCTAATCCGAATAAAAAAAATCTCCGATATATTGAAAGATCAAACCGGTTTATCCGTTGGACTTATTGTTCGGTTTTGGGGTATGTAGGCTTCATCATGTTATTAAGAAAGTTTTCCCCACTTTCTTCGTCCCAAATTTCCAGACCAGCTGTGCAATCTCGTGGCTACCTGAAACAAATCCACATAGGGACAATTTTTTTTAAATGGTTAGATTATGGCTTTATTAGCTTTAATCCTTTTATATATTGAAGAAGATAACCTTTATTACTTTTATTATTTTATTACTTACTTCGAAATGTATAGTTTTTTTTTTTTAATGCTAAATGTTATTTTCCTTCAAACAATACGGTGATTTGCATGAAAATAGTTAGTTTGTTTTGACTATTTATGTTAACAATATAATTTATAAATCTAAATAAAATAGAATAAATATTATGCTGAAATGTTTTTTTTAAATTTATTTAACTGTTTCGACCACTAGAGTCATTTACACTGGATTTACAAATTAGATTACTATTGAAATGTTCCCAAAGTTACAATTAAAAAGTGAGAAAGTTACATATTTACAATTAAAATTACATGTTAAAAATTACAATTTACATTTTATAACCGTCAGTCTGCTGGTGTTCCTCAGGGTAGTATCCTTGGTCCTATCCTTTATACAGTTTTTACAGCTGACATCCCAACCCATCCTAACACTATCCTCACCACGTATGCCGATAATAAATGTCTATTGTCAGTTAATAATGATCCTTACATTGTATCCCAAACCCTCCAATTCCACATCAACACCCTTGAAGAATGGTGCCAAAATTGGAAGATTAAAATTAATTCCAATAAATCCCACCAAATCACATTTACCCTTCGTCGTAAACCAATGACCTCTTGCCTTACAGTATCCTTTGATAATACCCCACTTATTCCAGTCGAACAGATCCGTTACTTAGGACTACATCTCGACAAACGACTGACATTGAATCCTCATACAAGACTGAAAAGATAGGAAACTGCTCGTCGATTTCGACCATTACAACATTTACTAGACAAACGGTCTAAATTGCCAGAAATGTTATTGGAGTTCTATCAATGGGTAGATTCTCCACATGTTTGTATCATGTCATTATGTCACCTACAGCAAATTTACTTGTTGTATATATGTTATAGAGTTGTAAATAACAATAAATAAATGATTAAAATTATAAATTTACAATTAGAATTGACGTAGTGAGTAAATTACTATATTAAATTATGCATCCATTTATACATGCTGGAATTAGAGTTAGACTAGCTGTGATCATAAATATTAATTATTTAAAAAGTGAAAATATTTTGATCTTGTTGTGGGGTTCCTGAGCAATCCATTCAGTAAGAATGT
Source organism: Halyomorpha halys (assembly GCF_000696795.3). Lineage (NCBI taxonomy): Eukaryota > Metazoa > Arthropoda > Insecta > Hemiptera > Pentatomidae > Halyomorpha > Halyomorpha halys. The sequence goes on from NW_027114912.1 coordinate 126,923, forward strand.
ACCTAACGGTGAGATCGTTTCAGCAGTAGAGTTTTTCTTTTTCAATGAGATGACAGTGGGTGAGTCGAGTATGGCCAAGTCGAAGACGGATTAATGCAACATCTTCTCTCTGTAGCAGATTCAAGATTCAGGTAGGACGTTCACTGTCTGTTGGACCATTCTTAAGTTGTTGTCTCTGGTGATGAACCATTCGTCTTGCCATCAAATTTCTTTGATCCAAGAAATAACATCTTTCCACGTTGATGATGTTACGACTTGACCTGTCTTTATAGCTAGTCTGCCTTTTCTTTTCCGGTGATCCCACAATGACCTGGTAGCCATAGAAATAAGACCCTAATCGGTCTTGGTAATAATATTAGTCGGTGTATTGAAGAGAGAGAGAAAAAAAAATAAAAAAAACAATAAATAATAATATTAATATACCAAATTAGCCTCAAACTGCTCAGGATTTTATAATTTAAATTTCAAGGTGAGTTATATTTAAAAATATCATAAGATTTTACAGAAAAATTTACTTAATATTTGAACTTTCTTATTAACTCTTTTCTTGGAGCCCGGATTCATTGCTACTATTAATATTGAAATGGAAAATTATTGCAACATGGGGACCTGAGGTAAGATTTGATTAAATTTTATGGTAGAGCTTGGAATTTTGTAGAAACTTAAAAAGTCTATCTATGGTATGTTTGTTATTCTGCAAGATGGAATGGAGATCATCGGGTATATTATATAAAGATTCGAGGGAGTTATATTCTCGGCATTCTTTCAAAATGTGTTAAACTGTATGCTGAAACGTTATAAATGATGTTTTGAAAAATAAAAACTATAAAAAGTTTATGAAATATGTCCACTATTGTTAATTATTTACGTATGAATACTTTATACTAAAGTACCATATTTGAAAAGGCCCAAATTTGGGATAGATTTCTAAAATAAGACATTTAGGATATGCGTTGTAAAGGTTACATCAACCATGTAAGGCCAACCCGGCCGATCTGGTATTAAATAAATAAATAAAGGATATGCATTATCAGAATGACAATGGGTGAATAAAATTTACACTAAAATTTTTTATTATCATTATTATTACTTATTTTTTTATTTATTTTTAAGTAAAGAAACACTTAATACTTTTTAATTTCCTTTATTTCAATCTATAGCCAACGTCTATACAGTTCTGAAATTAGGCTAAATCCGTTAAAAAAAAAAAAATGTGTAGTCCAGTATGCAAAGGAATGCCAAGTAGTTTACATAGCTTATAAATGAATGTATGTACTTAAAAAGTTTTAAAATAAAGTAATGAAAGAAGTAGTGGGAAATAAAAGGTATTTATAAATCATTAAATATGTAAATAAAATAACAGAATTAAAGAAATAAAATATGAAGTTATATAACCCAAAATGAATAAAGAAATACGAATGTTTTAATTTAATAATAATAATTAAAAATTAAAGTTATTATAAGAAAATATATGTAAATAATGAAATATGTATCTAGAATAGTAGAATTTTTTAAAAATAATTTATGTATTATTATTTATAACTATATAAAAATATATACAAGTAAATTTTCCGTAGGTGATATAGTGATATGATACAAACATGTGGAGAATGTACCCATTGATAGAACTCCAAAAACATCTCTAGAGGATAAGATCTCTAGGCCATCTTCTCAAAAAAAAAAAAAAAAAAAAAAAGGACAAATTTTTCTAAAGGAGAAGACATGAAAAATTGAAATAAAGGAAAAGAGAAGTATTTTCTTTCCTTGAAAATAAAATAAATAAATAAAAGCATTTTTATATCCATAGCTATAGATTAAATAATAAATTTGTTTGTTTTTTTCACCGGCGAACATGGTAGCCAGCTCGTACTCAATTGGACAAAATTCATAATTCCGTCGTACACGGAATATATCGTAAAAGATCTGTCTTATATATTTTTAAATTAGACATTATTCTAAAAGTTTTTTTAAAATATTTGCACAAAGTGTAAGTAGTTGAAAACAATTTTGTCAACAAATATAAAATTAAAATATTCCAAAATGATTATATGAAAATGTCATAAATTACTCAGCGTCAGAATAAAGTATATCTTAGACAAAATTTCCGAAAATTCTTATTTAATTTCTTTTTTTTATATGTTATTGGAACACAATTTGAAATTGAGTATGAATACAGACGGTACTATTCGTATTATTTTAATTTAATATATAGTATATCATACATTTTCTAATTATTAT
>NW_027114912.1:129430-142186 GCF_000696795.3 Halyomorpha halys
TTTTATTTTAGTATGTATGAGATCATTCATCACTATTACCTATTGCCCACAACTGTGTGGCAGATTGTAATATCTATCAATAAATAAATCTATCAAATTAAAAAAAAAAAAAACTTTTATTGATATAATACATTTTGCCACACTCAAGGGTAAAAAAATAACTTACCGTCTCAGTTTTATGATAAATTTATTTTTTCCATTACAAATTAGACCCAGATTTTTATAGTTTTATCTGTATTTCAAAAACAGTTACTAGTAACAATTTTTTAAAAATTTTATTGTACATATAAATAGATAATGTACCGCTAATTTATTGAATCAACAATCAATTTGCGTTTTATTATAGAATGTAAAACAAAATCAAAATATTTAAAAAAAATTAATTCATGACAGTGGATGTTTGATGTAATAGATGACTAAAGTTATATAAGAGAAGAGGATTTCCCCTTCTTGAGAGTACCTTCTCGTTAGGCTCCGCCCACAGTGTTCTCTTTTTACTTTTTTGGCCTATAAAGTTAAAATCAGTAATAAAAATAAATAAGTTGATTAATAATTTTACTTGCATAAATACATATATAACTACACCTATTTCCGGAAATTCGTTTTCATCCATGGAAAAATGTGGATTTAGATAATTATGAAATTAATTTATAGTTGATGTTTATCCGTTTATTATTACTGTTAGGTACATTACGCAATGATTAATTATTTAAAATAAACTAAATTAAAGGTGTTTTATAAGTAACCATCATGAAAATTCAGTAATTAAGCCCTGTCAAACTATTTAAATGAGTTAAAGACCTATCAGGTATTAAAGATCATTTAATTTTTACATTTATATCTGGAGGTTGATGAAAAATTTAGGACATGGTATAAAAATTGCAATCTAAAGTGACATTTCCAATAAGTCGATTTTAGAAAAAAAGTTTCTTTAACATCCCAAATTTATAGCTACTTTTTTACATTGCGTCATTTCGGTTTCTAAAACAATTTCTGAGCTAGGTTGTACCCATAAACCATATTATTTGACTAAGTTGTTTGGATTCAGTTAACTACGATGTTAGTTAACATAGTAATGTTTAATTAAACTTTTAATTAATCTAATGTCAATTTACATTATCGACTATTCAACAGTAAATCAATAATGTTAGAATCACCAGGCTACATTATATTGGTAAATCAAAGGAGTTTGTTTGGAGAATCGAACATGACACTTAATGAACCCACGTGGCACATTGGCAGCATGTTTGGTTTGGGTGGGGGCGCATTTACATCAGTGCAATATCTTCTTGTTCCAGGATGTACATAAAGTAAATTACCAATATAAGCTAAAATTTATTAATTGAACTTTAATTTAGTTTATTTAAACTCATTATTTAAATTATATTAATAGTGTATTTGTTAGATTAAAATTATAATGAGTGTCATTCCATATCGTTTTATTCTGACTATAAATACGAGATGGTACTAGATTATATATTGTATTCCATTTAATTTTATAATCAACGGATTATTACTACCTCCTACGCATTATTAAAAATAAATAAAAAGTAAAATCGTTTTTAGAATTTACATAAGTAATAAAACTATCAAGCAAATCCTAAATGTAAGTTTATACGATGTTAGTGAATGGCTGACAAGACCACTATTACTGTTTTTTTTTTTACTGCCACCGTGAAATCTGGTCCTAAGACATAATATAAGTTTCTGTTATAATAAAAATTATAGAAACCCTTCGTTTTTGTATTCTTGATTCACAAAGATTGGTATGAAAAACATAAATCTGATTTTTTGTTTTTGTCTGAATATTCCTTTATTAGGGTATTTAACATTAATGGTTGGTTGAGTGTTCCTTTATTTATATATTTTCAACAAAAATGGTCCTCATTATTAAAAATGACTTACGATATTATGATGTGAGTGTTCAGATCAGCCGTCATGGTTCTGTCCTTATTATTTTTTGAATCCCTGCTGCCAAAGCTGCATTTTTCTGATTTCGCTTTTTTGTCATTTTTATCAGGTTCTTCTCAGCTTTCCAAAACACCGATGAACCTCTCTATTTAATCAACATGAAGATTTTAAGGAGTGTGAACGTCAGCCGAGAATCGAATGCTCAAACAACTGCATCAAGTTCTTGACCTTGCTGTTACAATGAGTGATCAAACCATTTTTTTCTTACTGTTCAACATCTTGCAATTTATAGTAACTATTTATATAAAAATATTTTAGCAATTACATCAGAAAAACATGATGTTTTTTTAATCCCGTGCTTAGTCAGTCATGATCCTGTCCTCTTACACAATTACAAGAATAAGGGCATCATAGTATCATGGCAATAGTTGAGCTTAAATGTTAAAATTAAGAATATGACGGTCAGTAGAAAGTAAATTGAAAAATAAATAAATTAATGAATGATTTTGGTTTGTTCTCTATTAATCAATTAATTTTACAAAAAATAATATATTTTTTTGAATTTTTGGTACTATTTTAATAGACTAACATTTTGTGAAAAGTACCTGTTTTTTTATTTTCTAAAACTGTTGCCTTTCAGGAAAAATACAGAACAGATGGCCGAGGTGTAGTTTCTCGTCTATTTCTTTATTTTGTTTATAAGTAAAATATTTATTAAAATTTAAAAACAAAATTGTTCTATCAATATTAATTAATAAACAAAATTTTCTATTTATCGGCTAATACGTAGTTATGAGGAAAAAATTCAATTACACGTTCCAGTACAAATTCATAGACTCAAATTTCCAAGGTAGAGGAGGTTATAAAAGAGTTTTAGAATATTAATAATGAATAAATTTATAATTAAATATTTTTTTCCTTTACATATAAACAAATTTATATTCACTTTAAATGAATTTAACAAATAAAAGTATTAAATGTTTTAGACGGGCATCGATTTTAAATTAATGGGTTTTAGAGATTAACATCATTTTATATTAGCTTGGCTGGATTATATATCTGAAAATTTGAACTTAACACTGTGAAAATAACTCATACCGGAGAAAATAAAACGACTTCGTTTTCTAAACAAAGCAGACAATAAAAAATTTAGCCGTAAAGTGACGACTGGCATAGATAAAAAAAAAATAATAGAACTCAACATGGGTTGTTTTCATTAATCTAATTAAATGTACTCTTCAATGAAAAGATGAAGATTAAAGCTATTTGTGGTAGTGAGTAAAAGCTTAGCCTGATTAATCAAAAAGTTTTTGAATATTTTAAAATCATGTTTTGTTAAATAAAAAAATGATTTAGTAATGATTAATGGAATTAATTTCTGTGTGACCCCGTCCAACATAATGATGAAAACAGGTACACTAACAAAAATTTTAATTACAAATATATAGTGAAGAATAGCACATTTCCTTGTGTAGTGTTCGGATCTTATTCCACCACTATCTTATTCATGATTAAAAATTAAAATAATATAAAGAACTGATAAGAATGAATCAATCAAATTAAAATATATTAAAAGTACACCAACAAAATGTTTTAATTGGAAAAAAAGTACATTAGAGAAGCTTATCAATGAAGATTTCAACAGCAATTACGATGCCAATGAGATGTAAAAAAGAAAAAAAAAAGATTAAAGGAATTAGGAAGAAAATTATAAAGAAGTATGTCAGCATTAGACATTCAAGAAGTACAGAGACATTTTTGCAACTAATGAATTTTATATATAGCAGAGTAAAAACGAAATAAGCTTAAATCAGTTTAATATGAGTTGAATGCGTAACAATACCTTATGAATGTTCCGTACCAAACGAAAAGGAAATAAAAACTCAAATAAAGCAACTAGAAGCCGATTAATTAAAGTCGGATTCACTTTTTCCCTCTCGATTTCATCTGGCTTATTAAAAAGGAGACGGTTGAAGTATTAAGTTATACCTTTATTCAACTTCGAAATCATCAGCTAGAAAGGAAACGACTATGCCTATGCTGAGGTAATAGAGGACTCTGGGGTAATGATAACTACCTAATAAAAACTATATTAATCACTTTTTTTGTTTGAAAGACTACAACTCCTAATTGTAATCTTATACTTTGTCCTAATCACTAATATTGCAATAAAACTAAACACTTTTCACTTAAAACTTTGGCAAAAAAAAGCAAAATAAAATATTAGCTTAATCTAGTATTACCCTGACCTGGGGATAAAAGTATTCGGTAAGGTGAATGATTTTACAAAAATAAATAAGGATATTTTTAATTGCATGTTTTTTAGTGTGCTAGAAGGTAATTTAATATTTTAACATTTTTCATCGGAAAACCTTAAGAAAAGTTTATATGAGCTCCTTCAAAGTAACCATTGGATCATTAGATTTAAGCTCATTTTATTTTCGGTCGTTTCTATAGGCCTTGTAGATCTTTGGTCACCCTAACCAGCAAATAAATTAAAAAATAAAATCGTAGCAAACATATGAAATAAAAATAAAAAATCTTAATATACAATAATGGAATAATAAAATTGATAGATTATAAATAATAGGTATTCCTACTACAACTAATATTTTAAAATAAAAAAAAAAAACATAAAAAATAAAATTACTGGAAGATACCGCATTTCCCAGCACAAAACTTCTATCAACTCCTGTAATCCACTTGCCTCTAAATTATCAGAACACGCCTTAAACCTGAATCACACTTTCAATTTCGGCCATCCTTCAATTCTTGCCACTGTCCCCAACCATAAAGAACGTTTAATCAAGTTAAATGACGTTAATGAGTCCATTTACATAAATTTAACGGAGAATTCCGTCAATCATGAAGTTGATAACTGCATTTCCCTTATATACCGAAACATTTTGAACCTAATAAAACCCTCATAATGCTTCTTTTCTCTTCGTTCTGCATTTCAGAGGCCCTCTTTTCTGTCATATCTTTTATTCTTATTTTTCTAAATTCTAACCCCATACTTAATTTAATTATTTTTATACTTACTATCCTTCCTTTTTCTTTTATATTTATGTATGTTATTTTTTAATTTATATTCATGTGTTACCTTCAGTTATGTGTTAGCTTAAGTATACTTATATTATTTACTTTATTATTAATTTTTCTATTATATAATTTACATACTTCTGTATCCCCACTCGGTTGATATATTGTCTTTCTTAATCACTTACATTTATTGTATTCCATTACTTTGACTTTATTTCTTCTTTTTTTTCTATCCATGTAAATTTTATTTATTTATTTTATTATTTTTTATTTTTTTCTATTTTTTTAAAAATATTTCTTCTCCCCCTCTATTATGTATATTATCATTTATTGTTTACCTAATTTTAATATTTTTTACATTGGTTACTTTAAAATTATTTTCAAATGTGACGTACTTAACACTCCTCCCAATACAAACGGTTCAATCTAACTTTGACTTCCGTCAAAACAGCCCTAACGAAGCTCTGCAACGTGGGGCGAAACCTTGGCTCAAATAAAAATAGTATACCAATTTACTATTTGAGTTTAATTTTACCACACCCGGACCAAATTCCATTTATTAAATTTTTTGGGGGGGATTTTTTTTACGTGGCGTCTTATGTTAAACATCAGGTGCGAAAAATAGAGCTGAAAATAGGTGATGCTGATCCTAAAACTTCTCCCTTTTGGAATCAGCTCAATTTCTTTGAGTTAAATATATTTTTATGCTTAACTGCAAATAGGCAGCAAGAGGTAATCATAGGTCATCTAACAGCATAAGTCATCTAACATAGATGACCCACTGACAAAGGTGACTCCTGGAGATAGAACTAGATGACTCCTATCATTATATCACTGACTAGATAGATGACTTCTAACGAAGGAGTTCCAAGAAGATATAATTAGATCAGTACAATGTTCTGCTAATATAAGGTAAAAGATAAGTAAGTAGAGATTTCCTTACATTATAAACATGATGATGATTGATTCGAAAATAAATTATTTTGGTTCTAAATTTTCTGTAGAACATTTTGCTTTGTCTTCTTTCATATATAAAAAAAAGAAAGAAAAAAAACCTTTGAAAATAAATTATTTCGTTTCAATTTCAAATTTTCTGTAGAACATTTTTCTTTGTCTTCTTTCTTATATAAAAAAAAACCTTTGAAAATAAAATATTCCGTTTGAAAATAAATTATTTCGTTTCAATTTCAAATTTTCTGTAGAATATTTTGCTTTGTCTTCTTTCTTATATAAAAAAAAAAAAACCTTGATAAATGACTATTAGAAACAAAATAGTATGTATCACCATATTGTGTTATTATCAGTACACCTGCAGAACTATTTAAACGAGCTGTTAATGTAATTTTTACTATATCTTCACCTCACAATGAACAACAGAAAACCGTTCAATCTCACTTAACATGCAAACAACTATCAAGATATTGAGCTCTGGGGTAGTCATTTAAGTAACTATGCACGGTCTTAGGATCGATCACTGGCAACCTACGTTGAAAACTACACGATAAATCATAGTGACCAAAATTACCCCGCGACTTTTATTACCCCTGTCTCCCCCTACTATCGATGCCTCAGACCGAAATCATAGAAGTTTTAGAACAATCTGAAAATGAAGAAGCAATTCAAATATTTGACAGTTTTTATTTAAATAATTGTAACTCATACACATTCCTAAGCTTGCTATTTAGAAACAAGAGCTACACAAATTGAGGAACGACGTACAACATTATTTATAAAAGATAAAGAAGTAGTTAAAAATTATTTGTTTTAGTTGACTTTGACATTAAAATAATTCCATAAGAACTGGTTCATTCATGATTTTGAAGAGTATCTCGTAGTTTATAGGTAAAAAGAGGAAAGTGTCAAATCTATTTCAACGCAACAAGTTGTCACTTTATACCGGTGAAAAGGGGCCTTATAGAGTAAGAGATCTACATGCTTCCATTTATAGTTTTAAATACATTTTTTTTTATTTAGTTATCATACGTTCATAGGGTATAAGACAATAGGATATTATTCATAAGTTAATTTATATTCATTAAAAACGTTTTTGCTAAATACCATTATTATTATATAGTCATCATTTTGTAACTTGATTATTAATTTTAAAATATCACTATCAGTTAAACTAAAACACGTATTATTTAGTTCAACTCCTCCCACTCCTCTACCACTTTCTCCTCCAGGCTATTCTTCGAGTTGGCGTATAGAGACTGATTCATAGGCTATACTTGTTGAAAATTCCAGCCATCTGATCTGCCCCTTCTTACAAGTGAGACCAAATATAGTTTTGTGTACATCCGCTGCAACTCCTCCTAAGCTGGGATTCTCCATTACACATTTTCACACACTGGGCCATAGATATGCGTGCATATGTGCAAAATGCGCCTCTCTCATGCCGTAAACTCTTCTGTGGCCTTAGATATCTTCCAGGTCTCAAAACCATAGGTGACGAGAGGAATTACGACTCTAAACATAATATAACTTTATTAAATGTAACGTTTAGCTATAAATTAAATTAAATTAACAAAATTGAGATTATATGTGGTTGCCGTTTGGTCAATCTTAAATTAACGTCTCATATTTTCTAGAAAGACAAATTTATAATTCAGAATTCATCTTATTACATTAAAAATTAATTTTATATATTTTTGTTGTTAACAATTATTTACAGGTATAAATATTGTTAAGAAATATTAAAACCAACATTACAAATTTGTCAATGAATTTAAAAAAAAAATTATTTATTGTTATTTACAATTGTATAAAAATATATACAACAAGTAAATTTGCTTTAGGTGGCATAGTGACATGAAACAAATCTAGAGAGAGAACGTAACCATTGATAGAACTCCAATAACATTTCTAGAGAAGAAGATCTCGAGGCCATCTTTTCAGATGCCTAGGAGGATTATTAGTATAAAGGAGAAGCCAGGTTAGAAACAAGTGGATTTGGGTGATTGTGAAGTTTATCATGGAAGGATTGGTATTTGGTTCTGACAAAATGGGCAACATATGGGACATTGAGGTCCTGATGGATGACTTGATTTGTGACAAAGTAAGGAGCATTAAGGATTTTAGGAAGGATTTTGGACTGTAAGGATTGGATTCGGATTGGATTTACTGGAGCCCCAAAGCTCAACTCCATATGTCCAGATAGGCCTTATAACAGTCCTGTAGATCAATCTTTTGAATTGGATTGGCAGACCGTTGGTCTAGTAAATGTTTTAATAGTCAGAATCGACGAGCAGTCTCCTATATGAAAAATAAAATCTATTTATGTAATTTACTTTTCTTTTTTTTTTTTTTAAACGATTGCTTTTAATAGATTTCTATTTCTCAGTCATAACAAAATTTTATTAATTAAAAAAAAATTGAACAATTCTAGAAATAACACCGAAATGCATCTGAGAAACGCTTTCAAATAAAAATTTGTCGATCTAAACTTTAACTACCTAAAATTATGTAACTAACAAACTATCTTCGTTAATAGTAATAAACAATGGATAATTATTATTTTTTAATTTTTGTTATGACAGTAGTCAGATTTTACTTTCACTTACTTATACAGGGTCTTTCAGGGTTAAGCGACCAAACTGATTTTTTGATTGAAATTTCCTCTGAAGGTATATCCGCAAACACTTTGTTTAGGAGATATTAACACCTAAAGATTTTCATTGTTATGAATTATTTACGTTATATGAAATAAATAAAACCCATTTATTTGTTCTAACTACTTTATTAATTAAATATAAACATTAAGATTTGTATTAAATGTTATTCAAAGTGATTTCCTTGAGCATTAGGGTAGGCACGGCATACAGTAGTTGGCGTAATATTAATATTAATAAGATTATCATGAAAATATCGTAATATGGTCGCACTCCTTTCTTCATTTTGTAAAGTACCATCAGCACATGGTATTATAGCAAATGTACCAGTTTCTCTAAGACGTTGAAACGTGGAGCTAAAGATAGACTTGTATGGTAATCTACTAGAGCTTGGAAGAAAAAAAGGCAGTTATCTCAACCTAATTTTTGATTACTTTAATAAAAACTATGTATAATTACTAGTCAAAATTGATGAGTCTGCCAAGTATAGGTAGGGGGATTAAAAAATGGTGGCTGTTTCAAAACCTTAAAAAAACATTGATTTTTTATTCGGAGCTCTATATCTTAAAAACTACCAATAGCACTAAAAAATCTAAGAGAACATTACTTAAAGAAAAGTAAATTTGCTGAAATATTAGCCCTAAAAGAAGTATTTACGTCCAATAATTCTCGAGATACAACTTTTTAAAAAGCATAATTTCTTAAAAATCTACTGAAAGATTAGTAGTTAGTTAATTTATTTTGAGAAATCTATATCTCAGGAACTATGAGAGGTACAGATATCTATTAGAACTGTTTGGACAATAAATTTGATTTATGAAAAACTTTATTTCAGAAACCATTGGTCTGCCAGCGCTCAAATTAAAACTAGTAAAATTTACTACAAAATAGTTTATAATGTTTATCTTTGTAGAAGGAGTAGTTTTTATTTTATTTGACAAAATAAACTCACGAAATGTTAATTTCTAGTTTTTTGTATAAAATGTTGGATTTTTGAAAAAATATAACTCTAGATCCATAAGGCGCACATATGTCTTCCAAAACTCCAAATAAAGGAAATTTAATTTTCTATAAAGTAGTTTATGACACTTATCTTCGTAGGGATAGTAGTTTTTATGATATTCGCATATGAATATAAATTTGGCAAATGAAAATTTGTCCGAACAACTATAAATCAATTTACTTTAACAAATTTCATGTAAAATATTACTCCTACGAAGATAAACATCATAAACTACTTTATAGCCCATTAAACTAGCTTTAGTTTGAGTTCTAATAGACATATGTACGTCAAATGGTTTTTGAGATATAAATTCACTAACTACTGATCTTTTAGTATGTCCCATACAAGATTTTTATGAAATGTTGCTTTTTAAAAAGGTATATCTCGAAAGCTATTTAACGTAAATAAACTCTATTAGGGCTCATATTTTAGAAAATTTACTCTTCTTTAAATGACGTTCTCTTAGATTTTCTTGTGTTGTTCCTACTTTTTAAGATATAGAGCTCCGAATGATTTTTTTTTTTTTATCGCTTTGAAACAGCCGCCATTTTTTATTCCCCCTGCCTATACTTGGCAGACCCATCAATTTTGACAATAATTATACATAGTTTTCATTAAAGTAATCAAAAAGTGGTGTGAGATAACTGCCTTTTTTCCCATCTTGGGCTCTTGTACTAAAACACCAAATTAGCATATTCAACATTAGTATAAATTGAACTGATAAATGTTATTGACAGTTCCCAATGCTAATTCCAAATAGTATTAATCCTTATGTTGCCAATATTTTTTATGCAGTAAGGGATAAAAAGCCATATTATAATTCTATCTAATCCATCTCCTTAAGAAAGCGTTTGCGGACATACCTAGTGGATGCAAAGCCTGTCTTAATGCTCAAAGAAACCACTCATATTTAATATGAATCTTAATGTTTACATTTAATTGATTAAGTAGTTAGAGCAAATAAATTGGTTTTATTTCATATAACGTAAATAATTCATAACAACGAGAATCTTTAGGTGTTAAGAAGGATTTTTTTTTCTTCTTTTGAGGTCCTTAGTTCATATTTGCAGTTTGGCCACTTAACCCTGAAACACCCTGTATATTATATATATAGTAAGGAGAAGAAAAGTCATCCTGAATAATAAATAAATAAGTGTTTTGAAATGTAAATACATTAACTTTAGCTGAAAGTAGGGTTTGCTTGGACCAGAACTCTTTGTATTTTTAGATTTATCGTTCGTCAGTAATTGACAATATTCGAGGAATACCCGGTTTAAATAAGTTATCGACATTTAAAAAGACCTGTACAAACTGAGAAAAGGTTTCAATACAACCGTAGCTATCAGCCGGTTTAACATGTTTCTACGAAAACTATGACCAAGAAGGAAGAAGGGTAATTATTGTAATGGAACGTAAGTTAGAAAGCGGGCTCATACAGCAGGTTAATCCGAATTGGAGAGGCAAGTATCTGACAATTAAAAGTTAAACTTAGGAGGCCGGTGAAAGGGGAAAAGGAACCCGGGATGAAGTTTCCAAGCCGGGAATCCTTCTATCAGGAGTAAGATCCTATTGAGGAGAGGAGAGTGTCTTTGTCTTTTCAGTGGCGGCAAGAGACTTCCCTTCATCATTTAGTCTGGGGGGGGGGTGTAAGTTTTTCCCTTCAATTCCCTCTCACTTTTCTAAAACTTCCAAATATTTTTATAAATGAGCCCCGTTTCGTTGGGAGGTCCTTTTAAGTCAGGTCTGTATATCCTTAACAGGAAAGTTCTGTAGGAGGGGACTTGACGAGGAAGTTGCATTTGTTTGTAATAATTATTTTTGTTAGTAATCAAAGAAAATTGATTATTTTTTAGATCACAGTTGACTAGTTTAAGAATTTATTCTATCATGGGAAAAAAAAAAAAAAAAAAAAGATTCAACCCAGAAGGTGGTACCTACGCATCGGCAATTTCGTGGCCGAAAACATAGGAAAAAACCTCATAAATAAAACTGGAAAAGGTACAAAGAATGGCGTGTCTAGGTGTGACAGGAGCAATCAGAACATGCCCCACAGCAGCTATGGAGACAATTCTGAATTTAACTCCACTACACATCTGGATACAAAAAGAAGCTATAACGAGTGCCTTAAGTATAGAACGTGACTGGAATTATAAACCAGGAAACTATCAAGGACACTTAAAGATCCTAAATAAGATTAAAGGTAAAGAATGGATGAGCTTTCTAAGTGACCATTTATCCAAAAGACTTGATTTTGAAAAGAACTTTAATGTATGTATTCCCGACAAAGAGATATGGAGGAAAGGAGGCCCTAAATTTGAGAAGAGCGCATTGGTCTGGTATACTGATGGATCAGTTAAGGAAGGAGAAGCAGGGGCTGGGGTTTCAGGACCAAATTGCAAAAGAACTCTAGCAATGGGAATATACCCAACTGTCTTCCAAACTGAAATACACGCAATAGAAATAGCGAAATTAGAAAACATTAAAAACAATCCAAAAGCAAAAAGGATTTATATAATATCAGACAGCCAGGCTGCTTTAAAGGCAATAATGTCCTATACTATAAAATCAGGGCTAGTCTGGAATTGCCTAGAGAGACTAAAGGAATTAGCCAGAGGCAATAAACTGACCTTGACGTGGACCCCAGGACATTGACAGGGGATTGAAGGTAATGAGATGGCAGATACCCTAGATAGGAAGGGATCAGAAATGATGCTAATTGGCCCTGAGCCATATTGCAACATATCTGGAAGTGCAATCAGGAATGTGGTTAACTCCTGGGAACAAAAAGAGAAGGAAACATACTGGACGCTGAAACCAGGTATGAAACAATCCAAGCTCTTCATTAAAATATCAGAGAAAAAGGCAAAATTTTACCTTAACCTTACCAGAAATGAACTGAGAACGATAACAGGACTCCTCACGGGCCACTGCCCCTTAAAATATCATCTTAAGAAGATGAGGCTGGTGGAGTATTCCACCTGTCGTCTGTGTATGGAAGATGAAGAGAAGGCACAGCACATTCTGTGTGTGAAGCCCTGACTTTCAGAAGATTACAGTATCTGGGACAGAACAGAATGGAACCTGAAGACATCTCTAGAATAAACCCAAAAGAATTATTGAACTTCATAAGAAGCATAGCATTCATATGGGATATCTAGTGGAAGAGGGGTGACTCACAAAAGATCCGATTGG
>NW_027114912.1:144602-145522 GCF_000696795.3 Halyomorpha halys
AGCAAATTAAAAAGTATCAAAAACTATGAAACAGCAGGTAAGCCCTGCAAGAGGATACTGATTAGAAGTGGGTGTGCCCAAGATAGCGATTGCTCATAACAGCCTAATTCATTTCTTCAAAAAGGAGGACTAACAAAAATTTGAAACCTGTAGATTACCGTTTAATATTCAGCTATTAGATGAGTGCACACTACTACATCAAGCTATTGCAAATAATACAATATACAGTTGTAGACAGCTACAATACTCAAAAGAATCAATTGAAAACATCATAAAACTATTTAAACAAAAACCAATTTTACTCAAAAATAAAAGAATTATATAAATGAGGAGAATTTGGGAGGAGGTGCGGTCAGTGAATAACACAAGTAAAAACATATTTATCAGTGCCAAAGTTTCGGCAAGAATTTCAAGCCTTTATCAGAATTAAGAACAAAAAGAAAAGATAACAGCTATAATGAACAAAATGTATTACAGAGTGATTAGAAAACAACTAACATTATAAATACATAAATTATGTTGACAGTAATATATTATAATAAGTTAAAGGCTTTATGAGAAAATTAACATTAAAATTGAGAAAGAGGAAAGAACAAATAACAAAATACATATGAAAATAAAGTTAGCGAATATATGTACAAAATAAAAATTATTTAAGTTGAGGTGTAGATAGTTGACCGTAGATTAATGCTTGAAGAAGTTTGTCGGGGGGTGCGGTCAGCAAAGAACAACATAAATAAACAAAACCATATTTATTTATTTTATGCCGACGTTTCGACCTGAGTTTCAGGTCTTCATCAGGGGTTGTGTCGCAAAGGAGGGAAAATGGTTTTGTTTATTTATGTTGTTCTTTGCTGACCGCACCCCCCGACAAACTTCTTCAAGCATTAATCTACGGTCAACTATCTACACCTCAATAA
>NW_027114912.1:145789-162419 GCF_000696795.3 Halyomorpha halys
TGCTTGAAGAAGTTTGTCGGGGGGTGCGGTCAGCAAAGAACAACATAAATAAACAAAACCATATTTATTTATTTTATGCCGACGTTTCGACCTGAGTTTCAGGTCTTCATCAGGGGTTGTGTCGCAGAGGAGGGAAAGATAAGTACTGAAAGAAAAAATTAAGAAAGAAAAAATTTGCTTGAAAAGAAAGAAAAAATTATTTAAAATAAAGCGATGAAAAAAGTGGAAAATAAAATGTATACTTAGGTAATTAAATATGTAAGTAAAATGACAGGATTAAAGAAATAAATTATAAAGTCATAAAAGAAAAATGAGTAATTAATAAATATGTCAATAATAATATTTATTTAAGCAGTATTTAAAAAGCACATGAAATCGAAAAACGGCATAATTTTTCATGTGTATGAATCATATATATATATATTGACAGTAAACGATGATAAATGTCATGACCTTTCACTGTGACAGTTGCTGTCGTTACTGGGAAGTGTCGACAGTTGCTGTCGTGGCTGGGAAGTATTGACCGTTTAACTTATAGAGAGATTAGCAAAACTGCCTTAACATTAACTATCATCTATCATGCTTTGCCTAGTGTCGCCGTATGGTCACGAAAGGAAATGTTTTCATGACACTAGCTCAATGTGTACTGTCACATTTCATGCTGCACCTAATGTGACACACTATCATAATTGTAAATGCTTCCATACAGTAGCTTCGGTATCATAATCAACTCTCAGATATCAAATGCGACAATACTGTAAATATTATCATATCGCAGTGTTTGTGACAGTTCCGACCTTGGCTGTAAAGTGTCACCGTTTATACCGAGTTTAATGAGACTGTACTTAATTACAATCTGCCCTAGCAACTATCACGCTGAACCATGTGTGACAGTACTGCCATGACAGCAGACATGGCAATACAACCATCATATAGTTTACACTATACTATAGTACTGGCACAGGCCTATTGACCTTAAACTTTTTTTTTCTTTCAAAAAAATAAATATTAAACTAAAATTTATAAAACGTGCATTTTTTTTATTTAAAATTTTTTAATATTTTTTATTAAGTAAACTTTTTAAATTAATATTATTTCATAGCAGTTCTCCCTTAATTTACAAAATAAAAGTTCATTCATTACAGTTATCCAAGCATTTTAAAAATAAAAATTATGCAGTAACTGTGAAATTTATTTAAAATAATTATTAACTGTTCCACGTTATTATAGGCTGTCGTGTGCCCACGATCACCTGTGACGTCAGGCTGGCAAAAGATAAAGGATCCCAGTCTATACTGTTCAGGAGAAAAACAACCTAAACGCCTTGTTTTTAAACAAAAATTATAGCATGAAAGCAGAAATGTATTAAGTTTAATTACGTTCCCTGAAAAAAAAAATGAAAAATGGAGTTATACTGTTGTGTTCCTGGACCCTACATATGGAAGGTTGGATATTTTGAATCAATAATAAGATTTCGCAGTGTTCTAAACGGATCCAAAAGGTAGGCGGCGGGTAATGACAATAAGAGAGAATTTACAATCAAAGCGGCATGAAAAGCTGACAAATGCTTCCAACGAGAGCATAAATTAGCACTTTATTACTCTCAACTTCATATGGAATCACAAACGATGAACTCTGATTAAAGAACCAGCAAGATATGAAATCCACTGACGGTCCTCCAACTTAGTGATTATTGATAACGGACTTTTTTTTTATTTATTTTTTAATGGCTTTGGAATATTCCATATAACCAGTTATAAATTCATCCCATTATTTATTTTTCCAAACTATATTGCTATGTACTAGTAGCAGATTTACTTGGGATGCCAGGATAATCGCTGAAGGTTATTATCCAAAATAAGTTAATTAATTAATTATATATTGAGTCCTAAAAAACTAAGATCATAATTGGATTACTTTCCAAAGGCTATTGGTGTGTTTACCAGTTTACCAATTAAATACCTTTATATTTATAAAATGTTGTTACCATTAATTATATAGGATAATGAAGAGTGGTATATTGGGATATATAGTAGTATATAAACTACGTAAATAAACTAAGTATTTATTTACAATTCGTTTTCATGATTAAAAGGATTCAAATGATTCAGATAAAGGTTGCCATAAAATATAGATTATTACATGATTACTTATTAGTTAATTTATACTTATAGCTGCTGATGCCGTGGGATGTAGTGCCGTAGGTGTCTTCTGTTTCATCAGGGATGTCCAGGTCTCGTGGCTTTCGTCTGGTCGAAGTGCATCCTCTTAAGTCTCCCTCCTGATGAGGTACTCCTCCGTCTGAGCCTTCCTGTTGAGTCTCTCTGTCTGCTCTTCTAAATTCCCTCTTGTCTTTTTCTCCCACTTCCCTTTTGGGGCGTTAACTTATTTTTAAATCTCTTCTCTGATTGCTTATCGATGTCCGAAGACTCCCGAGGCAGGCGTCCCCCTCCTCAGGGCCGAGGATGTGTAAAAAAAAAGTTTGACTTGTCCAGGAAGGGCCTGCACCTGGTTAATTTGATTCTGGTAATGTGACAAACTTAATACAGATGTTTTCATATCCAGAGACTCAGTAAGAGACTCCTACCCTAACTAGGTATCGGGGACAGATAGCAAAAAACCTTAATAAACGACATATTGTTGAAATCATGGCTAATTCCTCGATACATAGCAATATATATTTATTTATTGAATATAAATACTGCGTGGCATTGCCTATATCTTCAGGATTGTTAGATGTTAACAATTTCTCATATATATCGTTATTTTTATAAGTATTTAGGGAATTTAAAATTTTTTTCCTTTAAATTTGATAAGCAGAACATTCCAAAATGATATTAGTACTAGAGCCCAAGAGGAGAAAAAAGGCAGTTATCTCACCCCAATTTTTGATTACTTTAATGAAAACAATGTATAATTAATAGTCAAAATTGTTGAGTCTGCCAAGTATAGGCAGGGGGAATAAAAATGGCGGCTGTTTCAAAGCGGTAAAAAAAAAAAATTATTCGGAGCTCTGTATCTTAAAAAGAAAGAACAACACAAGAATACCTAAAAGAACGTTATTTAAAGAAGAGTAAATTTTCTAAAATATGAGCCCTAATAGAGTTATTTACGTTGAATAGTTTTCGAGATACAGCTTTTTAAAAAGCAACATTTCATAAAAATGTTGTATGGGACGTACTGAAAGATCAGTAGTTAGTGTATTTATTTGGAAAAATTTAAATCTCAAAAAATATTTTACGTACAGATGTCTATTACCACTCAAATTAAAGCTAATTTAATGAGATATAAAGTAGTTTATGATGTTTATCTTCGTAGGAGTAATAGTTTACATGATTTTATACAATTTATACAATAATGATACAATTTATTGGTTAAAATAAATTGATTTATAGTTGTTCGGACAAATTTTCATTTGCCAAATTTATATTCATGTGTGAATATCATAAAAACTACTACTCCTACATAAATAAGTGTCATAAACTACTTTATAGAAAGTTAAATTTCCTTTATTTTGAGTGTTGGCAGACATTTGTAGATAACTGCCTTTTTTTCTTCCCGCCTCTTGTACTATATATTCTAGGGTTTCTTTTGGGTTACATATATCGCATTTCGCAGAATTTTTATCTCCAATACGTTGAAGGTATACTTTGCATAATCCGTGATTTGTTCTAAGTATAGAAAAATTATTTACTATATCCTTCGACAGATTCAATTCGAAAAACCAGAGCTTGATCAGAGTTCGTACACATACATTCCACATCGAACAGCACATTTCACTTATAAAATCTACCAGTGGAAGACTCTTGATAATGCTGGGATTATTTATCTAGCATTTCCTTTAATCGTGGGTGATGGTAGCAGCGTGGTAACGCGCCCGTCTGCCAACCCAAAGGTTACGATATCGAGTCCCCGGCCCTATCCGGGATTTTTTTAAGCATATTATTATACAATACTCACTCACAACCTCCCCCCGGGCATTTGTGATGCCCGTTAGCCATCGAGTGGCACTCACAAATATAGGCGTGGGATTGACGGACCCATCCTTCGAAAACCACGTCATGAGACGCACGATGTATTTCCTCCATACATCGCGCGAGGACCTCTATGGTCTGTCGCTTAAATAATAATAATATTTTCTTTAATCGTCGTGAAAAAATCCGTATATGGCAGTTTTATGTCTGTAACAAGAGGTAGGTTATCAGAAGTTTTAGCTTGGCGATCTACCTCATCATTTCCTCATAATTCCTACCGTCAAAGCTCACCACATAAATATTATTTGTTTTTTATTGCGTAAAAGTATTCTTGAATAACATTAACTAGAATGTTATTTTTATCTAAATTACTATTATTTGAATTGCTAATAATGGGCTCATATTATCAGTTATTACTATGAATTTGTCTTCACTTGTTCTGTTTATGAACTTTAGTGCTTGCAATATTGCATGTAATTCAGCGTTATAAGTGGATGTGATATTTGGTAATTTATCTTGTGCGGGGTATTAGTAATTTGGGATATAAACTGCAGAGCCTGTATTATCTATTGTTTTTGATCAGTCTGTGTAAATATTAATATGGTGGCGAATTTTCTGTAATTAAAGTTAAAATATAAGCGTTGATCATAATGGATGGTAACGAATTGATTTAATTGTTTATCATAATATTAATTGTTTGAAATATCAAATCATAGTCGAGTGTGTATAAAGCTAATTTATTATTATTCTATGGGCGATAGACCATGGAGGTCTATGTCCTCCTGCGATGCGCGTTTCTTGACGTGTTTTTTCGTTGGTTGGGTTCGTCACTTCCACGCCTATTTTTTTGTGAGTGCCACCCATTCACCTATCCAGGCTAACAGGCAGCCCAGGGGGAGGCTGCAAGTGAATTTAGTATAATTTTATGCTTGTAAAAATGGCGGATGGGGCCGGAATCGAACTAGCGACCTTAGGATTGGGACCCTCGTATCAACGTATTACCTCTTCAAAGTTTAAATTTTATTATTAATAAAGTAACCTTTTTTTTTTTTTTGTCCAGATCGAATTCGAACCGGGCCCACGTTCTTAACTCCAGAAGTATGTGCAGTTGTCTTCAATGCGCCATTGTATGTTATAATATAATTCATATTATTTTTCACATAAATAATTTTAGAATCAAATCCAATAAATTATTTATTTATTCAAGATTTTTATTTTTATTTTCTTCTTCCTAATAAATATTTAGAAACTTAATCTAGAGGGTTTCTCATACCGCATAACATAATAACTTGTCCCACTACAACCCCTGACCTTTTATGGGTCAGCAGTTCAACGGTTTTTGTTTTTTTATAACCCCCCTTTCTGGTCATTTCTGACTCATAGGGAATTCCACGTCGTCTCCCTTGATTGCCGAAATCTTTTTAAAAGAAACTCAGCACAATGCAAATTCTATTCAGCTTTAAATTACAGAAAATTCAAACTCTTCAGTTGTTCTAAAGCCTTCTTTTAATTTCAATCTCAAGTGACTACTTCTATATCACTAATGCATCTACCCTAAATTGAAATAAATAGAAAATCATCTATAAAACCATAAAATGTTGTAATAAATGGAAAAATCTGCTGCAGTTTGTAAAAAATGATGATTCTCATGACAGGATGTGAAACTTCAATGATATAAAAAAGGGGGAGGGGGACGTTTCACTAATAATAAGAAATTGAAATGTTGCTAATGAAGGCTTGATCACAATATAAAAGTTCAAATTCAAGTTCTTCAAATGAATAACTCGTAAAAAAAATAATGATCATCAATATGATAAGTCTTCTTAAAAATTTTACTCAGCTTAGTAGCTATGCATTTTCATCACCAATGTCAATTGAAGAATTTTTAGATATTAGAGCTTTAATTATTGACACTAAAGGCCGTGCTCCAATATCCAGTTAAACATTGATTAAGCCGGTATTAATTTATTACTGGGAAATTCATAAATAGATTTGGCCTTGAGATCTGTAATCATAAGCTGAAGATATCTGGCGTTTTACTTTTACCACCTAGGCGGTACTCTCCTCTACACATTATTACAAAGCAGGGTAAAAGATTTAACAGGTCCTACTTTCACTAGCAATTTACCTCATGCAGCTTTACCTGGCAATATAACTGAAACAATTTTATATTTTGTGAAATGGATAATAATTGGATCAAAGCTACACTAATCATGAGGCGCAATTCTTTATTCTAAAATTATAAAATGTACGCATATGACGGTGAGTTTTTAAACAACAGGCAATTAGTAAGTTCAGATTTTCATCAAAATACTTATCTAAAAAAAAAAAATTGATCGAACCCCAGGATCTCTTTTTTATTATTTTATTTCTTTTTTCCGCCTTGCATACGGGGAAATGTTATAAAAGCTAGACCACTGTTACTAAAGAAAACATGAAACAAATTAAATATGTATTTACGTTTATATTCTTCGAAATCCTGTCCGACGGATTATTTATAACAAGAAATGTTTTTAACATTGAAGAATATTTTTTTGTGTATTTTTAATAACCAGTATTAGGTATGAACCATGGATTCGAAAAAAAAAAACACTCCCTGTATTTCTGAAAGAGCGAAATGGGCAGCGCTTGTTAATAACTGGTACAGAACGTATGTAAAAAAAAAAGAGAGAGAGAGAGAAATAAAAGAAAAATCATTATTGTCGCGTTGATTCAGAAAAAAAAAAACCATCACTTAGTGGTGATGGTATGACCAATAACGCGATGACACTTCGGTCAATTGATAATTACGTTTTTGGACAAGCTGTCGTTTGTGTGGTATTTATAAAACGCATTAAAACGTAGAAGAAATTAGGAATTTATCGCCCATCGAGGTATACGTTTCTTTGATTAAGATAGTAAGAGGGGAAAGTATCAATACATAACAGCCAATTGTATCGGGAATTACAAACAGAGACAATAGAGGATTACATAAAAAAAAGGTTCATGAAGTTCCACTCCCAATTACCTAAAATTAAAGGAGTAGTGACCTACAACTTGGGAAACCCAACCACAACCCGAAGACTAAAGCTCAGGCTGCTGCAGAACATCCTGTTATCAGTTCTATGTTTAGTAGTTCTGTTATTGTCACTATAACATTTTATTTTATCTTAATTTCTTTTTTCTGTTCATATTTTTCTTAAATTCACTTACTTTTTTTTCATTTGAAGTCTATTTTTTTAAGTCCATAAATGTGATTGTTTTTGTTATAAACATTACTTTTATCTTTTAATTTATTTTAGATAAAATGTACAACTGATATTTTCTAATATATCTCTTGGTCTCTACACTAAAGCTATAAAGTTTTTAAACGGGACTAAATAATTATGAGAAAGAAGTAGAAAACGCATTTCCCACCTTTAATATTGATTTTATTTTCTCATTTAATTTTTTGTTTTCTCTGATTATTATAAACCCCCTGACACTTACCTCTTTTTTTTTTCTTAAATTCACTTACTTTACTTTGAAGTCCATTATTTATTTTTTTATATCCACAAACGTCAATGTTTTTGTTATAAAATTTACTTTTATCTTTTACTAGGAATTATTATTTCAATCTATTTATTTGATCTTATTTTTTTTTATTTATAACATCGAATATAATTAGGGATGTCTTTTGTATGAGACTATACCCTCCACAATCAATTGTTAAAAAAAAATGTACCTCTTACAGATCTGGTATTAAATAAATAAATAATCAATAAATAAAATCAAAAAGTGGAAAATGTTTCTAGAAAGTGTATATGAATATTAATTTTATATATTTTATTACGGATATTATTGAGAATACGAGTTTATAATCTGGGGGTTTATATTAATCAATGGGAAAACATATGAGAAAATAAAAGTATTTTAAACGTGGGAAATATTCTTTATTTATTGATTTTTTCACAAAATTTGCAAATCTTCCAAGTTTTTCAGAGCAGAATCCAAAGGATATATTAAGAAACCTATATTGTAAATTTAATTTAAAATAATAATAAAAATATAAGAAAAAAAAGAAATTAAGTTAAAATAAAATGTTATAGTAACAATAATGGAACTGCTAAATATAGAACTAATCATAGGATGTCCTGCAGAAGCCTGGACTTCAGTCTTCGGGTTGTGGTTGGGTTTCCCAAGTTGTAGGTCACTGTTCTTTTAATTGTAGGAAACTGGGAGTGGAACTTCATGAACTTTTTTTTTACGTAATCCCCTATTGTCTCTATTTTATTTTTACTTGTGGATTATTTTATCGTTATTGCATATTATTCATCCACTAAGTCATTTATATTCTTTGACTATATTTTTAGAATTCATTGTGTTTTCAATAAAAGTAACATCAAAAAATTATATTCGTTATAAATAAAAACTAAAATACTTAAAAAAACAAGGCACATGATAAAAATAATATGTTAGTAATATTTTATTATGGGTATTGTTAGGAATACGAAGTAAGTGTCAGGGGGCTTATAATAATCAAAGAAAATAAAAAATTAAATGAGAAAACAAAATCAATATTAGATGTGGGAAATACGTTTTCTAATTCTTTCCCATAATTATTTAGTCCTGTATGAAGAAATTTAAAGCTCTTAAGCGTAGAAACCAAGAGATATATTAGAAAATATTAGTTATACATTTTATCTAAAATAAATTAGAAAAATTAAAATGGCTGTGAAACTCTATGTCTGAATTTTAAAAAAAAAGTAGGATGAGATTCCTCATTATTTAAAATGCTACGCGGAATGATATAATTAATTAAGTTGGTTAATTAATGCTTAACGAGATGACTGGGACTCTAAGCGGCCATGATTTCAGTTACTGTTTAAAAAAAAAGGTGAATTAAGTATTTATCGCGATAGATTAAATCATTACACAGGATTATTTTATTTTATTTTTTTTTATGAATCTAATTATATTTCTTTGTAAGTGAATAAAAGCGTTAAGTGATGCTAAAATTATGATTTATTAACAAAGTATTTCTTTATACTCAATTATCTTTGTGTATCAATATTCAACATGAAGATTGTGATAAAATATTACAATGTGATATTATTAACATATTAGTGATACTATTATATGCCAATAATTTGAGAATTAATTATTTAGAGTTATTGTTGAAGTGGCTCTGTCTGTACAGAGTTAAATCTATAAAGATTGCTTAATGTTTTACATACCATATATACATATATATTCTTTATAGTCTGATGACTTTACCATTTTCTTGTTATCTCTTTCTCTTTCTCTCCTGTCTTGTATTTGAATTTCTTCCTATTTGTATATGAATCATTTAATTAATTTAACTCTTGTATTTATCTTTCGCAATAACAGTGGTTTTGGGATATTTTATACGATTCAAAATTTGTTTAGAGACATTTTTGTAATGATAAGAGATGAAGAAACTAACAATAATAAGTTTGAATCGAGTTGAACAATTTTGCATCGTTTATTTTCAACGGTTCTTTGATCCTTTTTGATTTTGCCTTATTTTTTTTTTTTTATTATTATTTCGTGTAAAAAAAGATCTTATTATAAAAAATAACAACAAATATTACAACAATGAATATATATATTACTGTAAACCGATTTAAAATAAAATTCAAACAACTTAGTGCCAAGTCCTTAATAAAACATAATATCCCCTACTTCCATTTATTTGACTCTGCTAATAGGAAATAGGCCGATTCCTAGTGAATGGTGACTCTTTCTATCTAATCACTTGAGAGTAAGATTCATTTTCATTTTTAGCATCTTCAAAAGCATATAAGAAGACCCCAATATGTTAAAAATCTGAAAAGTAAAAATGATTCGATACAAAACCACGCGATCATAAAATCGATTTTATTTTCATTTTAAGCATCTTCGAAAACATGTAAAGAGACCCCAATATGTTAAAAATCAGAAAACAAAATAAATTGACACGCCAGCACGTAATCTTGAAGTGGATATCATTTTCATATTTTTAAGCTATTTTTAAAACAATTTTTTTTTCATTTCTGGTCTTAAGTAATAGATGAAAAGCCCGTGTAACTTTGGGGAACAGCTAAACATTCGTACATCAAACGTATCCAGTCCCTTCAATCAAAAATCCTTAGAACCCTGTTACGTTTCCAACAGAACACTACTCAAAGACCATCATATCCCTTTTTTTGTCCTTGACCTCATACCTACCAAATTCTCAAAATTCCATATAAACATTTCTAAAAATTCTAATCATTTGGTTCAATCCCTATCCAGTTCCACCCATCCTTACAATCCACCTCGAAGGCTGACACGGCGGTAGCCAAGAGACCTTTTGTAAAACAGAATTGATAATTGGAGTTCTGGCAATGACCAGATGCTCGGCTCATGTCTAGTGATTGCAGCGTTAGCGCACTTACTCAGCCTCCACTGGCTCATTACCAGTGACGTGGTGAGAGGGCTGCGCTGGGAGATGTAACTGTTGTATATATTTTATTTTAATTAGTTTGATTATATTAATTTCATTTATTTATTTTTCTTGTTATATACATATAGAAATTTTATTTATTTTTTTTATATTTATTTATTTTATTATTATTTTTTTGTATTGCCCATTGTCCAATTTTGTGACAGATTGTAATATTATCAATAAATAAAAAAAAAAAAGTTATATAAGAAGATGGTCAGGGTTGCGGTCAAAAGAGAAACAAAAATAGATTACAACTATACAAGAATAATTATAGATAAAAAATAATTATTCTTTCAAGACGTTTATTTAATCTCTATTATTTTTTTTTATTTTTTGTTCATCTCCTGCACTTTTTTTAACTGTATATTTTACGTATTTTTCAAAAATTTTTACTATTACTATTGATACTTATTTTTTATTCTTATCATTGTTTATTCAATTTTATTTTATATTGATACTATTTTACGTCTTCCTTCCTTTTATTTATTTGTAATATCTTACCACTTTATTTTTACATAATATTTATCCTAGCTTAAATTGCCTTATTGTTGTAATATTCTCAGTTTTTTGGGGATCTTTTTAGCCCTGCAAAGTGGGGCGAAACGTCGGAAAATAAATAGTTGTAAACTATTTTTGTTTCTCTTTTGACCGCAACCCTGAACATCTTCTTATATATCAATTGTTACGGTCAACTATCTATACATATAAAAAAAAAAGTATTTTTACTTGTTACAGTATCCAATTATACAAATATTATTAACTATATCTGAAATCCTATTTACAATAAATAAAAAGACAAAAACATTATGTCACTCTCTCTCACCTAACAGATATATATATAAAAGCCAACAGGAGCAAAGGGTTGAATATTCCTGAACTAAGCCCTCGATTCAGTGAACCTTGGTGGTTCGGTGGTTGAGAAAACGAATACCAGTTTTCGTTTTCTTGTTTTAATCCTACTTATATCTTTTTTCTACCTATAGAGAGAAATACCTTTTTTTCTAATTTATTTATTTTGTTTATAAATAAACTATTAACTGTGTGTACGTCATTGAATTTCAATTAAAGTGTTAAAATCCCTATTTTCTTAAAAACCTTGATCGGAATAAATATTTCAAAATTATTCAAAACTGCTTTTATATTTATAAGTATTTTCTTAACTGTTAATAATATGTCCTTTTTTTGGATCTTTAGGATAAATAACACAATTATATGGAGGCGACTTTTCGCAACTTAATTGATTGCATAGTCATGTTAATTGTCCATTACAATTCTTTAAATCAATATAGTTGTTTTATTGTCTGATCCTCAAAAAGCATTTACATGTAATTCACTGACATGTAGTGTAACGCCTATTAAAATGAATCACTACTGTAA
Organism: Halyomorpha halys; assembly: GCF_000696795.3. Taxonomy (NCBI): domain Eukaryota; kingdom Metazoa; phylum Arthropoda; class Insecta; order Hemiptera; family Pentatomidae; genus Halyomorpha; species Halyomorpha halys. Next base: position 157,589 of record NW_027114912.1, read on the forward strand.
ATAACTTTTTTTTAATTTATTTATTTAATGTAATTTACAACTGTACAAAATAATACAATAAGTAAATATGTTGTATGTTTCATATACACTTGAAAATCTTGGGAAGGAACCACCCATCTTACTTACTTCAAACATTAATTTAAATTAGAAGGTCCGGATTTGGTTTCTTGAAGAATTTGATGGTTTGGTGGAACCTCAGAGCTCAATTCCATATGTTCAAATTGGTCTGATTATCGTAGTGTATACTAATGTTTTGTAGTGAATGGGAAGTTTAAAGCTTCTGTCAAGTAAGTGTTGTAGCAATCGGAATCTACGAGCAGTTTCTTGTCGTTTCAGTCTTGTGTGTGAAGTCTCTTGTCAAGATGGAGTCCTAAGTATCGAATCTGTTCAACAGGCGTTAGTGGAGTATTTAGAAAGGATACTGTAGGACAGGAGGGTAGAGGTTTACGACGGAGAGTATAGGTGATCTGGTGGGATTTGTCAGGATTTATTTTGATTCTCCAGTTTTGACACCATTCTTCAATAGATGTTATGTGTGTCTGTAGTGTTTAAGATGCATTAGTTGGGTCGTTGTTTACAGACAGTATACAGGTGTCATCAGCATATGTTGTTAGGACTGTGTTAGGGTGGGTTGGGATGTCAGCTGTATAAACCGTATAAAGAATGAGACCTAAGATACTACCTTGAGGAACAGTAAATAACTTGAAATGTATTAATTAATATTCAATTTCCAAACAAACTGATTTCCTATACTCCTTATTCGAGGAAAAATAATAATATGGCTCTTTAATATATAGGTTTAATGAGTTTCGAGTTTCAGAACGATTCTAAATTTTCATTATTTCAACCTAATGAATAATATAATGGAGTCATTATGTATACGTAAAATTAGACTGGAATTGTATCTCTTGACGGCATTACTTTCCCTCTTTTAACGAAAAATGCATAAATTTTTAAACATTCAACCCAAATAATTATAGCTAAATAATGAACAAAATTAATTAAAACCGGTTTAAGAGTTTATAAATATTGGAAATTTATCCCTATTTTTAAGAAATAAATTATTATTATTTATTTAGTAGGGAGGTGGCGGCCTCCTCGCTCATAGTACCTCAGAAAGCCACTGGTCTTCCAGGTTGGGGGAACCGCACACTGACGCTCATACATTTACACAAATTACAGCACACTAAATACCACACTTTAGACCAAGGTCAATGAGAGTACACACCCTATGGTCACCTCACCTAGGGAGGTGGGGCGACTTACCACCCCGGATGGAAAAGCATTTCAGGAAGCTATGAGGAGGCAATCCCTCGGGGGAATGGGCCGATACCCCATTCACATTAAACCCTATCATCACAGAAAACAACGAAAAGAGCTGTGAACTAGAGATTATTTGGATTTAATTTAGTAAATTATATACAACGATAGACAATATGATAAGGTATATTTCATTTTTTTGTTATATTAGTTCAAAAAAATTACTAATTTTATTTTCTCCTTATTACTTTATGTTCATAGTTTGATTATGTTCATTTTATTTTTTTTAAATATTTATTTATTGCTATTTACAACTGTACATTATAATAAATTTAGTAAATCTGATCTAAGTTAAATTGGAGTGTTACAGGCGTGTAGAGAAACAACCCATTCGTAGCACTCTAATGACATTTTACATTAGCTGGTCTCGTTGCCATTCTCTTTTCAGGCGCCTCGGAGGATTGTCAGGAATGGAAGAGGATGCAAGGTTAGAAACTAGGGGGTTTGAGTGGTTAGATAGTTTATAATGGAAGGATTGATATCTGGTTCGGTTACAAATCGAACATTGAGGTCTATATGGATGATTTTATTTGTGACAAAGTAGGGAGCATTTAGGATTTTACGAAGGATTTTGGATTGTAAGGATTGGATACAAGAGGGATTCGAAGGTTCAGTGGAGCCCCAAATCTCAACTCCATATGTCCAGTCATTTTATTTATATTTCAGTTTATATACATATACAGATTTTATTATTATTCATTGTTTTTATTATTACTATTTATTTCATAATTTTGGTATGAATGTGACCTATTACTACTACTTATTGCCCAAGTTGTGGTAGATTGTAGTGCTTATCAATAAATAAATATTATTATTAATAAAATAGTCTTTTATAAAAATGGTTTGCCAGTTTTTATGAAACCGTTCATTATACAGTTAATGTTTTAATACTGATTGCTTTAGCGTTAGGATATGAAAGTGAATATCTTATAAAATTGAATCAAATATATATCATTTACATACTTAGACTATGAGCGCTGTTTAGAACAGGATTTATACATATTTATTCAGAGAAATGTTTGTACTTCCAATATTTTCTTTCTTTACATGTTCATCTTTTTGAATTTTGCTCTTTCTCTGAACCCTCCTACTTAAAATTATCAAAATTATCACCTATATTTATTCTTATATAATTTTATTCAATTGATAAATAAGAAATTAAAAACCATGTGAATTAAAAAAAAAAAGTGTAGACGTCAATTTTTTTTTCTTGTTTGATAAAGAAACTTCAATGTAATAACATTTTTTAAAATATTAATTTTTAGCACTTAATAATATATTTTTTCTTTTTTTTTAAATCATTAAAATTTATCCGAAAAGTTAACTTGGATTAGATTATATCGAATTCTAAAGGACAGACTTTCCAATAATGAGAGTAAATTTATATTTTACCCCCTGATTAATATCAACAAACCTTTTAAAGGGATAAATTTAAAAAAAATTTAAATATGTACTTTCTGATAACTTTAAAATATATACTTTAAATTAAGTTTTAAGAAATATTAACTTAACTTATTTGGTATTTCATATCACATGAAAGTTTATGATATGTATAATAATATGATGTAGTAATACTGACATAATATATTAAAAACTGGTCAGAAAATAATCTGCATTAGTTAATCGAAAGGAACCTTTACTCTTACACAACGCCAGACCTCATGTTTTTCGGAAGACCGTGAAAAACTAAATAAGCTGTGTTATGGAGTCTTTTCACACCTACCTTATTCGCCAGATTTCTATTTGTTCTGAAATTCGGACAACTTCTTTAAAGGGATAAAATTTTAAAACGATTCTCAGGTCAAACACACATTTTCTGAAAACCCACAATACTATAGGGTTTTTTTTAAAGGCCGATAGAACTTGAAATTGTAAAAAATAACACAAAAAATTAAATTGTAATCAAATTTTTTTTTTTATTCGAAAGATCAATACGTGACATTAACATTTGAAAATTATTTCGGGCATATGGGCACCGCGGCTGTTCTTGACGAAGCGCATTCTGTAAAATTGTGTTCAGCGATGAGGCGCATTTTTGGCTTAACGGGTTTGTTAATAAGCAAAATTGCCGCATATGGTCGTGCGATTTGACACCTTTCGATTATTTCCTGTGGGGCTACGTGAAGTCACTGGTTTATGCTGATAAACCAGCAACAATTGACGCCTTGGAGGCCAGCATTGTTCGTGTTATTCGTGACATACGGCCAGCAGTGCTCGAAAAAGTGGCCCAAAATTGGACGTCCAGAATGCGCTTCGTCAAGAACAGCCGCGGTGCCCATATGCCCGAAATCATTTTCAAATGTTAATGTCACGTATTGATCTTTCGAATAAAAAAAAAATTTTGATTACAATTTAATTTTTTGTGTTATTTTTTACAATTTCAAGTTCTATTGGGCTTAAAAAAACACCCTATATATATGAATCCAAATTACGACGGAAATGTAATTCATACGGTTTTCTAACCGTTACTAAGCAAACTTTTTAGTTTGATAAAGTAATAAATTCTAAATTATAGCCCTTGCTTATTGATTTTCGCCAATCAAACGGATTAAAACAAATTAAATATCAATAATGTATGGATGATTATCTTAACGTTTTAATTCGGCCAAACAACAAGCTTGTAAACCACTTCTATTGTTCATAGGGCTCCAATAGCTGATCTATGAGAAGTTAATTAAAATTAGAACAGGTGGTTTACCTCTATAGCACTTCATCGAATTATCTCATTATTGAACCCATTCCATGCAGAGTTTAATTTCTTATACCATAGCTTTCTCGCTAGAATGCATCGTTCAGGAGTTATAGGAAACATACTTAATTTGTACTAAATTAATTATCTAATCAGCAAGAGTTTTAGAACCACCAGAGCCCTGTTTCATAATGAAAGCTAATGGTATTAGTTCATAGTACATGTGTAGAAACCAGTGTAGTATTAATACTAATACTTATTTTTTTCATGACAGGGATGACTATTAGTGATATTACAGGAATTAAAAAATACCAAAGTACAAGTTACTATTGTACAAGTCAAGGTAATTGAATTAAAATAAATCTACAAGGCAAATAGTATTAGTTTGTAATTTATTTTGAAACAGACCCCAGAAATGCGTTTCCGTTAAGAATGAAAGTAATGAATTAAAAAAATTATTTGCTAATCTATGTTCTCGGTGAGGGAAATACGCTGGGATCTCAAATATTTCTGCTATACCTCTCATGCGTGGGGGATAGAGTGAGCTCAGGGATCCTCTGGTCGATAGTGTAAATATTCTATATAAGAGTGTAAATGCGACTGGTGATTATTTTATTTATTTATTTTTTCATGTACATAGTTTGATTATTTTTATTTTCTTTATCCTTCTGTTTGTATATATTTAGAGATTTTTTTTATTTATTTTTATGTACTTTTTTTCCCATTTATTTATTTATTTTTATTCTCATATTATTTTATTTTATTTTAGTATGAATGTAATCAGTTATCACTTTTACTTACTACCCAATGTGGCAGATTGCA
>NW_027114912.1:162469-174301 GCF_000696795.3 Halyomorpha halys
TGATTATTTTTATTTTCTTTATCCTTCTGTTTGTATATATTTAGAGATTTTAAGTTTTATGTTATGTACTTTTTTTTTCATTCATTTATTTATTTTTATTCTCATATTATTTTATTTTATTTTAGTATGAATGTAATCAGTTATCACTTTTACTTACTACCCAATGTGGCAGATTGCAATATTTTTCAATAAATAAAAAAAAAATCCATGCTATAAATCTATGCATAATTAAAAAATATGCTCTGCTGAATCAGCAAGTAGCAGAACAATCTGGAAATAAATCAAAATAATAAGGAATGCTTTTGAGATAAACTATTCGTAAAATAACAAAAATGTGCAGCATGTCTTGTCGACTTCTATACAATAAATTTAATTGGATCACATTTTTTTTTTTAATTTATTAAAAAATTCTTGATGAAGAAACATTAAACTAAACGCACCAACTCCGGAAAAACCTAGGAACATTTTTTGTCCACCTTCTTGTATCGAGGTCGTCTAACAGGAATTGAAACAATAACAGTTTAGTGGGTCATAAACGAAGGTCGGCTCTGAGCAGTGAAAACTCAGTTGTAAACCAACTAGGAAACTGGTGTGCTAAACTTTTTCTGAATTTAATTAAGACCAACATCATTAGGAACCCGGAAAAAGATAGGAAACACTCAACGCTACATACTAATTTGACCCCTGTTGGCTGTATATATCCAAACCCTTACGTTGTCTAAACAGCTTCATATACTGTGGCCTTCATTTTCTTTTTTACTTTTATTTACCGATATATGGAATATGTATGTTCTACATACGGAAACCTGAAGCATATCTAACATATAGGCTAAATTAAAAAAAAAAAAAAAGTAAGGTACATCATCCTACTGAAATTAGGAAACCCGGAGCACATCAACACCACGGAAGCAAAACCATCACTTTCAAGAACACGCGAATTGGGAGCTAAGTGTCATTCCTTGACACTTGAAGGGGAACAGTTAATGTATAAAATTAACATTAATTCATATTTGATATTTATTTTGTATGTTATAATTTTTAAATTTTAGTAATAATTTTGGAATTTTAAATATTATATTTTTTTTTTGTGCAGGATGAAAATGATGGTAGAGAAGCCTAAGGGCTATTGATAAGTCAATAATAAGTAAAAAAAAAAATTAATAATCATAAAATCTTAGTCTTATTAATTTTTTAAAAAATAATATGGCATTTGCTTTTTAAAAGATTTTCATCATCAATATTTTTTTTAAAAATTTATATAGTAATACGAAGGATTGGCGTTTAAAAAAAAGAAATCTTAAAATTCCATGGTTTCGTTTACCATTTCCGTGCTAAAATGTTTCAACCTGAACGACCATAGTTTATCCTGAGTACTCCGTTGCTGTTTATATACCCTTGAAATTGAATTTCATAATTCTTTATTAAGTACAAAAAAAAATTAAAATCACATCTATCTATTATAGTATATAAAACCATGTTTCTCTAAGCTACAACGACGTTTCACCAATTTGGTACCATCATATAAGTTTGTGCTTGGATGTTTTGGAGCGATTTGGTTGGTGTTGCTCTTTGGAATGTTGATGTTGAATGTGATGTATTTTGTCTTTGTACGTGCAATATTCGTGGTTTTTTGTCTTCTTCTATCTTCGAAACTAACTCCTAAAGTTTTGAACTTTTTACTAATTTTTTTCTAGTGTACTGATGAGTCATAAGATTTGTTATGTTGTAACATTCTAATAACATTATCTGGAAAAAATGAATAAAATTAATTCAACGTATGTATGTTATGATTATGATTATTATGATTTAAATTTTAAGAAAAACTTATTTAATTTAGACAGTGATATTAAGGGATTTGCAGAGCTTATTGAGAATTCAACATTTTTATTTTCATTAGAAGAGAATGCTCTGTCTTAGTAGTATCCAACGATTCATTTTAAAGTAACATTGCACAGTTCTGGGACGTTGCTAATCAAATTAAATGAATTATAAATGCAAATTCTAAATGGATTCATAAATAGACTCGAACTTGAACTGAATCATAAAGTCTGTATTGCTGTTTTTAGATCTATCAATACTCAGTAAATGAAAGCACTGGAAATGGCTCCTTTTTAAACACCTAATGGTTTTCATAATAGCTATTTTAAATTTTTTTAAAATTCAATTAAATATTTAATTAAAGGGATAAATAAACATTCGAAAATCGATTGATAATTATAGATCTGAGTATAAGTTAAGAATAAATATTATCTGGACCCATGATTTTAGAAAAAATATGAAATATTAAGTATCGTAACGTTCAAGTATTGTATTTGTTTTATTTAAAACCATTGAGCCTAATATTTGATGTAGTTTACATTTTTTTATAACAGTCATTACGCTATCCCAAACTATGATATCAAATTTTCAATTATAGACTAAAATAAATAAATAAACTGAAGGTTACAAATTTCGATAAGGCATTATTCGAAAATTGACACATAAAAATGTTACTGAGGTAGCCATAATATGTTGATGTGTCATGCACTTTAATTAGTTTTCTACATATGTAAAATTAATAGAACAACCAATTAATTGTAATATGGAGATAAACCTGGTGTGTTTAATATCTGATTCTAGTTGAATGTAGTAGTTAAATTGATATAAATTTGATTCAATTAAGTAATAGTTTAGGCCAATCGATTTATGAGGGTTATAAACTCTTTCTGAGGGGCAGCGGTAGCAGCGTGGTAACGCGCCAATTTACCAATCCAGAGGTTGTTGGATCGAATCCCGGTCCCACCGGGCTTTTTTTCAAGTACAAAATAGTGCAAAACTCACTGACAACCTCCCCCCCCCCACCGGGCATTAACCAATGGGTGACACACAAAAAATAAGCGTGGGAGTGACGAAACCCACCCTGCGAAAAACCACGTCAAGAAACGCGCGATGTATTTCCTAATACTGGGAATATTACATCCTAATATTGGAAAATACATCGCGGGAGGACTTTAGGCCTCCATGGTACGTTGCCCATAGAATAATAATAATAAAAAACTCTATTTTAAAAAGATCAAATAAAGATTATTGCCTGGGATTTTGAGATCCATTTTGCAGACAGAATTCAATATTGCAGCTCCCACTACAATATAGGACAAAATATATTTAAAATATTATTTTTGCTCAGTACTAAAATTAAATGAAAAATATAGCATTACAATTTACAAAGTAATAAAATATACAATAATACTGTGTATTGAGAAAGCCGAAATAAAGTGGGAATAAGATGCCGATAAAAATACAGTTTGTCCATTCTCTTACAAAATTCATTTTTAGCCGGGAAAGTGAAATCAACAGTCGATTCAGAGTTAGTCACCTGAAGGGAAACATCTTGAAACAGTAGCCTATGCTTTATTCAAGAGGTCAGTTATGCAATAGTGCTTATTTATCTCTCTTCCCTCTGTCTGCTGGTGTACCTCTAGGTAAAATGCTTAGTCCTATCCATTACTCAGCTGACATACCATCACTATCCCTCACTACGTATGCTAAAGACACACTTGTGCTATCACTGAATAATGATAATTGATATATTGGGTAGTAAAATAAGTTCGTAGTGTTTTTTAATAAAAAAAGCGTTTCAATAAAAACTTCATATTCTTGTAAATATTTTTGCTCAATTATATATGAACCGTTTTAATCTATTGCGTATTGCTATCTTTCAGGTAATTTTTTAATTCCGTCCTCCCAGAACGTCTCAGATTTTTGTGCAATGAACTCCTCTATGTGCGTTTTGCGGCCCTCGAGCGAATTAGCGGATCACATCCCAGCCATACTCCAGTAATTTCTACCGGGTTTGCAAAGACACGTGAAGACGGATATTATCGTGATGGAAAACTATCCTTTGCGATTATGAGATACAAATGATTTGAGACACTCGCATGAGATATGTTAAGCGTTTTTGCGATATCCCGTGTCGTAGAGTAGAGGGTTGTCTGTGATCAATGCTTGAATTTTGTCACCATTGACAGTTGAAGGAGACCCGAGCGCTTTACGTCAAAATTTCTGGTTCTTAACCGAGCAAACCACTTACGGACGGTGCTTTGTTCTAAGATATCATCGCCATACACAATGCAAATTTTTTTAACCGTGCGTGCTGCGAATTTTCCTTTTCGGAAATAAAAATCATTAAATGACGAAAATGAATTTTTTTTCTCTTCCATTTTGAGCAAGCAAAATACCACTTAAAGATAAGGAATCTCGGTTGAAATGTATAAAAAACCCTTAACTAACCTTTTTTTAGAATATGTAAACATTATTGACAAAGTAAACATGATTTTATAAATACAGAGAGAATTAAATTGAAATATTCCGAAACGCTACGAACTTATTTTGCAACCCAATAATTGCATCCAAAACTCTCCAATCTCATATCACAAACATTGAAGAATGGTGTCCAAACTGAAGGCTCAAAATAAATCCGATTTAATCACCTTTACCTTTCGTCGTAAGCTTATGACTTCTTTCAACAGAATTATTCTTTGATGACATTCCACATATCCCAGTCGAATAGATCCTCTGCCTAGGACAACATCTGGACAAACGACTAGCTCGGAATCCTTATACCAAACTGAAAAGATGGAAAACTGCTCGTCGATTATACTATTATCCTACTATTATACTCAGTAATCAGTCTAAAATTCCAATTAATTACAAAATACACATTTACATGACTATTTATTACATGACTATTAAGGTCTGTTTGGACTTACGGAGTTGATCTTTGAAGTTCCACTGAAACCATCGAGTTCCTCTAGTATCCTGTTCTTACAATCCAAAGTCCTTAATTCTTCTTACTTTCTAACAAATAAAATCGTCAAACCAGTGTCTTCTATGTTCCATATATTGCCGATTTGGCCAGAACCAGATATAAATCCTACTATGATAAATTCTCTAACTACCCAAACACACTTATGTCTACCCTTGCTTTTATTCTTGACAATCCTCCTAAGCGTATGAAAAGAAGATGGCCTCGAAATCTTCTACTCAAGAAATGCCATCGAAGTTCAATCAATGGGTAGATCCTCCATCTAACCAGAAGACTGTATCGTGTCATTTACCAGTTGTGTATTTATTTATTACAGTTGTAAATTTGAATAAGTAAATATTATAAAAAAGAGATTAGTTGAGATTCTTATTCAAAATGTAATGATGTTACTGTGTGTTATATATAATACAGTGTTAATTATCAATTATAGCACTGCATAAAATATAACTTGATATTGTATTTTATTTTTATAATATATAGAAAAAAAAAAAAAAAACTTGTTCTAAACACAAAACCTTCAATTTCTCTCAATTGTACCACGTCAAGAAAAAGAAAAAATATATAATGAGGTAAAGTTGTCAGCTAGATGTGCTTAGCAGGTGGAGTTCAAATTATCGAAATCCGATAATTTTGAATTAGAAATTAAAATGAATCAAATAGCTACTTATTTTTTTATTTCCCCTTTGTCTGGTCATATCTGAAATATTGTGAAATAAAATAGGAGTCAACCTCCCCCCCCCCCCCCACATCGACCCATAATTAGAAAAAGTCACTCCTAATATCATATTGGTATGTTTTTTTTAACTATCATCATTCATAATTATAAAGTATTAAAATAAATATTTAAAAAACAAAATACCACAGTATACCATATTATATCATATACGTTCCACATTCACATATTTTTTTATCAACTTCATCTTGATAGGTGGGTGAATTTAAATTTAAATACTTCCTGACAGAGACCAATAGGAACAAAAATAATTGCCTGAAGCAGTCCTAATAATGTTGGGTGATGATGAATATTGTTTTATTTACATTTTTGCTTCATATCGGTGTATTACCATATGCAAAAACCTTGTTCAGTTTTTTTTTTTTTTGGTTATTTTTATAACCCCCGCATCCATACAACACAGGCGGAAAAGAGCGTCGTTTTCGATCAATAAACAACCAATTATCTCATGGCACTAGAGAAAAACGTAAGCTATAATTAAATTATAATATAAATTATATTTATAATAAATAAATCTATCCTCACACAAGACTGAAAAGACGGGAAACTGCACGCAGATTCCGACTACTACAGCACTTACTAGACAAACGGTCTAAACTTCCAACTCATTACAAAAGACTGATCTACATGACAATAATAAGGCCCATCTGGACATACGGAGTTGAGCTTTGGGGCTCCACTAAACCTTCGAATTCCTCTCGTATCCAATCTTTACAATCCAAAATCCTTCGTAAAATCCTCAATGCTCCTTATTTTGTTACTAATAAAACCATCCATAAAGACCTAAATGTTCCTTATGTCACCGATCTAGCCCGAACCCGATATTATTCCTTCCAAAATAAACTCCCTAACCACCCAAACCCACTCGTTTCTAACCTTGCTTCCTCTTCCATTCCTGGCAATCCTCCAAGGCGCCTGAAAAGAAGATGTCCTCGTGACCTTATATTGTAAACTGTTTTTAGAGTTCTACTACTGGGTAGTTTCTCTACATCCTGTATCATATCATTATGTCATTATGATCAAATTTACTGGTTGTATTTTTTATACAGTTGTAAATATCAACAAATAAATAAAAAAAAAAAATAAATAAATCTCGAGTGATATTCGCTTATAAGATTTTTATTAACAATTTTTTTTTCGTTGCGGAGTACTCTTTCTTCTTCAGGGTTCTCTATAATTCTTAATAATGAAACAATAATAATACATATAATTTCACAATTATATCTATGATGATCTTTAGGGATATTACAGAGAAAATGATGTCAGAAGTGAATATTTCCAAAAAAAAAAAATTGTTTTTGGTTTGTTAGATGTTATAGAAATTTAATTAATGGTGTGTATTCCAATTTGTTAGGATTTTTGAGTTTGTTTTTTAATATAAATATATATCTTTACTAATCTAATTACAGTATTTGTGAATATTTGTTTTTATATAATTACCCGTAAAAACAATAAATAGTAAGTAGGTTAGATTTTAGACTTAAAAATTTGTTTGTACAGTGTCTGTCCTTCCTATATCTAATAGAATATTTTTATAAGCAATCGATAATTTTTTACATACTATGGTTAAGGTACTGAAATTTTTTGAATTTTTGTTTTCTTTTTTTTTTTAATCGATCAAAAGTAATTTTGTCCTTTAAAGGTTTGAGGTGTTGATGTTACACAAAAATGATGATAAATAATAATCCTAAGCAAGCCAACTTGAAAGAGGTAGCTTAGTGAGTAAGGCACTGTGCTACTAATTCCCAAAACTCGGGCTGTGGAAGATAATTACTTATACTGTTAAAGTAGCCGTGAGTCAACCATGTGGGTTCGGGGCCCTACTGAAGAACACTAAGCCTCTATAAAGTGAGAATCCCCTTAATTGGGGTGGCTTGAATTAATTTATAAAAACATATATCTCAGGAACCATTAGAAGTACAGCTGTCTGCCAGCACACAAATTAAAACTAGTTCAATCTACTTTAAGGCATTCTCTAATGTTTATTTTCGTAAAAGTTGAAGTTTTGACATGATATTTGACTAAATAAATTCATAAAATGTTGATTTTTATGCATTTATGTATTTATTTTGGGAATTATCATGAAAAATACTAATCCTACGAAGACATACGTCATTAACTACTTTATAGTAAATTAAACTAGCTTTAATTTGAATGCTGATTAACATGCGTCGAATGGTTCCAGAGATATAGATTTACCAAACTAAATTCACTAACTACTGATTTTTCGGAAGTAGGTAGCTCATTGGTAAGGCAATACTAACTCCAAGGACTCGGATTCGAATCCGGCTGTGATAGATAATTATTATCTGTTTGACTGTAATTGAGTCAGCCCTGTGGGTTCAGGAGTCCTCCAGGGTCCACCCAGACTGGACTAATTGGGGAAAAACCTGGCGGTTAAGTGTGGTCTTGAACAAATCACCTGCTTGTATGTTTTTATAAAACATACTTAATCCCCTATTTTTTTTTTTTTTTTATACCAACTCAAAAATTGGAAATTTATATCCAGCTCATACTGATCCATCGGATAAGAGTCAACAGTCAGCTAAATGTGCTCACTAGCTAAGGGTAAAAGGAACAGGGTGAACAAATAAAAAAAACCGTTCTGGATAAGCAGAGTTCTACTGTATAGTGGCTTTTATTTATCATCAAATCTCTGGGTATGAATAGGGCTATTGTAGGTAGTAGGTATAGGTTTTTTTTTTTTTGAGGGGACAATGAGAGACTCGAGTCAAATGGACCCTACAGCCTGCCGTCCTCACATCAAAGACAAGAACGATTACCTTTTAAAGCCACTCTCGAACTTGAAATAAAAGAAGGTTTTTTTCCCGATCCCTTTCTTGAAGAGGAATAAGAGTGAAGAAGGAATGGGCCAATCAGTAAAGGTGCACGTTAAATATATTAACGGGATAATGCCGTTTACGGGGGAGCACCGGTTGAATTTAAAGGATCGGGGCGCAAGGCGGCCAACTTAGGAATGCAAAACTAATCCCCGTTGTAGCAGTAATAGAAGCCTAGAGGGCAACGATTAAGCTATAGAATAAAACACCTCCTTCCTCAGTCTTTTAAAGGCCCAATTCTAGCTAAAGGACTGCCGGCGGGATACGAGGAAATTATTCAACACCACGGCCACCTCAAATATTCAACGACTATTCCTTCCTCCTCTTTAATTAAACGCTCACTTAGTCACCGGATATCTTTACACAGATATCAGCGCCCGCAAATATTTACCGATCCCAACCATACCACCTCATGTTTCATTCATCACTTTATTATTTTATTCAAGACTGTTTCTTTGGACTTCTAGCTGACCTGGATTTTTTTTAAAAATATGAACCGGACACTAAGTTGTAACGAAATATTTTTAATTTTTATTTTTATTGTAACAGTTTCTATAACATAGCAAATCTGACTTTTTAGCCGTATAGGAGCCTGTGGAGTAGGCACACTCAGCACTGTAAGGTAAAACGGACTAAAAGAGATTTTTTTTCTTATATAACACTTTTTAATATTATTAATAATTATTTATTTATTTATTTTTTTAATGAGAAAGCAAAAATTTTGCAAATGCTTGCACTTTTTTTTGTTCAATCATGATTGGCTCTCTATTGAGCGGTATCAAAATGCACACCTTCAAGTTCATTTTTCTTTACTATCCAGTAATTCCAAATTTGAATTTAAATTTATTACTTGAAGAATGGTGCCAAAACTGGAAGATTAAAATAAATTCCAATAAATCCCACCAAATCACATTTACCCTTCGTCTTGCCCCACAGTATCTTTTAATAATACCCCACTTATTCCTGTTGAACAGATCCGTTACTTAGGACTAAATCTGGACAAACGACAGACATGGAATCCTCATACAAGACTGAAAAGAAAGGAAACTGCTCGTCGATTCCGACTATTACCTATTACAACATTTACTAGCCAAATGGTCTACACTTCCAATCTATTATAAACAAACTGATCTACATGACTATTATAAGGCCTATCTGGAGATACGGAACTGAGCTATGGGGCTCCACTAAATCATCTAATTACTCTCGAATCCAATCCTTACAGTCCAAAATCCTTCGTAAAATCCTTAATGCTCCTTACTTTGTCACAAATCAAATCATCAATCAGGACCTCAATGTATCCTATGTTGCCGAGCCAGATACCAATCCTAAACCAACTCGTTTCTAACCTAGCTTCTCCTTGACTACCTAATAATCCTCCTAGGCGTCTGAAAAGAAGATGGTCTCGAGATCTTCTCCTTTAGAGATGTTTTTGGAGTTCTATCAATGGGTAGATTCTCCACGTGTTTGTATCATGTCATAATATCACTTACAGCAAATTTACTTGATGTGTTTATATGTATACAGTTTTAAATAACAATAAATAAATTATTAAAAAAAAAAGAAATATTACTTGCATTATTTCACCACCCACTTTGGCTAATAAGGTTGAGTTCACAAATATATTTGTAATGTGGGATCTAATCATGTTTGCTATGTTTTTCAAATAACCCACCCTATTTACCATTTCCCTTCCCATTTTAAATGATTTGAACCTCTTAAAAAAACCATGCTATTGACTCTGACTGTGTCTAATAAATTATAAAATAAAGCATATTGGCCAACAATATCAATTTCTTACTATATTCTTTATTGGAACGTACCTTTTTTAATTCCAAACAGAACCGCTTGCGAAACTTGGCTTTAACATCTTGTCCAAGCAGGTCCATTTTTTACGATATATTTTTTTTTTCTCATCTTCCTCTTAATACCCCTTCTCCTTCTGTACTCGTTTTCTTATTATTCCTTACCAACGTTATTATTAATGTTCACCACATATTATTATTGTAATATTTACTAATTACTTCTTTTGTCTTATTTAACTTTATATTTTATTTCTTTGTTATAATATTTTACATACATATTTAATTAATTACATGTAATTTCTTCCTCATTTTTTCCGTAACTTTAATTTTAAATTATTGTGATTTAATTAAAATATTCATATGTCTTTGTTTCATTTGGACCATATAACTTTATATTTTTATTTCCTTCATTATGTTATTTTACTTAAATATTTAATTAACTATATATGTGTGTGTGTGTTCTATTTCCTACTTCTTTTATTACTTTATTTTAATTAATTTTCATTGTGTATATATATTTACTAATTAGATTTTCATATGTATTTTAAAATTTGTTCTTTCCTCTTACTTGATATTACCTTTCTCATAGTCTTTATCTTCTTACAATATTTAAACTTTTCATGTCTTTTAACGCTATTTATATATCCATAATGTTAGTTATTTTCTTATTTTATAATATACTATTTCTTATTAATTATTTACCTACTACTTATATGTCAAGCGTACATATTTAGAAATTATTATTAAAGTTATACATATTTAGAAAATTAAAAATAAAATTATACATATTCAAAGAATTTGAACATTGAACTATGTATTGGCAACACCAATGTGCCCGTGGCAAGATGTGCGTAAAGTGAACATGAAGGAACAGTGTGCCAAAAATGATTAGAAGAGAAAATAAGTATTTTGTTCGTCATAGATAATTAATTTCTAATCTTTTATTTACGAGCATACTGAAAATATGTGTGACCTTGAAGTGGGTAAATAAAATCATTGCAAATAATTTTATGGGTTTGACCTTGGAATTTTGGAAAAAAATTACCATTAGTTACTATGCCTCGATGTAACCGATAGTTGTATGATGCTCATAAGAATAAAAAATAGATTCATTAAAAAAACTCCATACTGTTTCTATTATTTAATAAATTCATTATTAGATTTTTGCATTATATTTATAATTTTGGTATTTAGATATTGTTAATTCTTTTAAAATAATTTTAGTTATGATAAATTTAATTATTTTATCTCCTCTTACCAAATTATTTATTTGGAAAACTTACAGAAAATAATAATAGTCAAGTTAACTTTATTTTAAAAGCTATGGAAGTGTTGGAATCTTCATGAACGACCAAAGTAAAGAGATTCTTTTCAAATATTAAAAGAATTATGCAAATTTTATAACAGTCATATTTTTGTGTTATATTCAATTTCATCAGAACCCACTCATACACACAAGCGCGAATGGGAGGAATAAACGAATAATATATTTAAATAACTTTTTTTTTCATTTTACTAAAAATAAGTCATGAAATATAATGTATATAAGCTATAAATAGGCCATCGAAGAACGATTCATAATCAAGTGAATTAAGACATCGATGAAGCTTGTCATTTTAATATTTTTGTGTTATCAAACAAAAAAAAATT
>NW_027114912.1:174351-176789 GCF_000696795.3 Halyomorpha halys
TGATATACTTTTTTTCTTGACTGTTAATAATATGAATTTTTTTTTATCTTGAGGAACATTTGTTTTATTTATAATAAAAAAACTCTATATTTGGCAGAACGGATTGCATAATTCATGTTTCACAGCTATGTAGAATACATTGTAATAGACAATTGTAAGTAATGTTTATAGTTATTAATCTTAAATTATACACTGTATATTTCAGTTTTGTACAGTTAGTTCAATAAATTCATTATTCTAAAAAAACTGTTTTTTCATCGCAGGGCCAGGGTATGACTTTGCAAACAATAAAACATGAAACATCGTAACAATGGGATTGTTTTATTGACTGATCCCCAAGATATATACATATATATACATCGAAAAGAAACACAAAAGAATTTCATTGACCACAGAGAAGGAAGAGTAAAAGGAAATGAAACAAAAAGTTCACTAAACAAAGGAAAAATAAATTAAAATGGAGAAAGAAAAAAAAAACTCACCCTTTACTCAACATTCAGAGCTATTGAATAGTTTGGTGAATAAACCTTCTTTTCTTCTATAAATGCCTATGTCCCTCCTGATATCAGAATGGTTTTTTGTTTAAGATTAAATACGAAATCTATTGTTTTATGTAGTTTTACAGAGATATTGTGGAATTCAAAAACAGTTTTTCTAGATGCAAGTATATTTTTCAATTCAGATGCGAAAAATGAATATATTCAAATATAATGAACAAGAATCAAAGTAGTATCAATTAATAATCACTAACACTATCACTATACATAGTATTATAATTGTTATTTAAAATAATTAAATTACTAAAGGTTGGTAAATTTTTATTAAAATATCTAATTCATCTCCGAGGTCCCCATACTAGAGCCCAAGAGGAGAAAAAATGTCATTTATTTCACCCCAATTTTTGATTATGAAAATCATGTATAATTACTAGTTAAAATTGATGAGCCTGCCTAGTATAGGTAAGGGGAATAAAAATTGGCGGCTGTTTCAAAACGTTAAAAATAATTTTTATGCGGAGTCTATATCTTTACAACCTATTTCGTCAAATATCATAAAAACTACTACTCCTACAAAGATAAACATTATTAACTATTTTATAGTAAATTTAACTAGCTTCAACTTGAGTGCTGACAGACATCTTTACGTCACATAGTTCCTGAGGTATAGATTTCTCAAAATAAATTAACTAACTACTGATATTTCAGTACATTTTTATGAAATTTTGCTTTTTAAAAGTCTATATCTCGAGAACTATTGGACGTAAATAGCTCTTCTATTAGGGCTAATATTTCAGAAAATTTACTCTTCTGTAAATAACGTTCTTATAGATTTGCTAGTGTTGTTGGTAGTTTTTAAGATATAGAGCTCCGAATGAGAAATCAATGGTTTTTTTTAAGGTTTTGAAAGAGCCGCCATTTTTTATTCCCCCTACCTATACTTGGCAGGCTCATCAGATTGACTAGTAATTATACATAGTTTTCATTAAAGTAATAAAAAATTGGGGTGATATTAGAGCCTTTTTTTCTTACCGACTCTTGTACTACCAGGGACTCCTCTGTCATCCGATTTTATGAAGAGTTGAAGTGGCTTTACTCCTCCTTCCATCGTAAATATTTCCTTGCATCCTTCCTCTACCAAGTTATCCAATCCCGCCGTCCATCGAACATCTCTGATATCCTTCAATTTAAATCCTCAGTAAATTCCGGCAACACTCGTTCAGAATGTTTTAGCTATGTAGCTGTCCATCGAACCGCTGGCTTTGGCAGATCTTTCTTAATCCGTTCCTCTTCGCTTTGGAATTCTATTACCTCCTTCATTGGTTGTTTATATACCCTTCCAATCTTCATATCACGTATTTTCAATCACCTTCTGTCCTTGTAATTCCGGAAGAATAAAAATTAATAGTTTTGAATAAGATGTAAATAAATGAAAAGAGAAATAATATTATTGGATTTTTTTTATTGGATATTGGATTAAGCTATATAAGGATTAGTATTATAATTTATTACATTTTATAAGAATTCGATCCTTAATATTTATTGTTTGTTAATTATTTATTTTATTTCATTACCTTTTATGCTGGTTTATTTATCTTCTGTACTTGATAATTTTAATTTTTATTTTAACTTATGAATAGTTATATTAACAGTAACTGTACCTTTTGTTGATTATTTTTAGTTTACTTGTATTTGATTTTTTTTCCTTTTTTATTAGAAGTTAATCATATTAATGTTAATTTTTTATCTTATTAAATTCATAATTATATACCTATAATTCATTTTTATTTTGAAAATTTTATATTTTATTCTAAGGCTCTAAAGCATAATTCTGACACCTGCAATATTATTCTAAAGGAATCAGTTCAAGGATAAATAAAGATTATTATTATTATATTTTCAATCATTTATTCACTTTTAGATAGAAATTTATATTTTTAT
>NW_027114912.1:177109-219036 GCF_000696795.3 Halyomorpha halys
GATAGATTCTTCATGTTTTTATATTCAGAAAAATACAAAAGTAAATTGTGGTATAATAGTTTCTCAAATATATATAAATGCTGTATATTGGATACATATACTTTTTTAAACAATTATTTCTTTTAATTTGAAGTGTATTTTTTCAACATTTTTTACACAGAATATTCAGCTAAGCTGCAAAAAGGTGCGGTGTTGAGAAGATACATACGCACCCCTCACTGAAGATCCCATGAAAATGTTTTAACAACACTCCCTACCAGGTTTTCCCTTCTACCCCTGGGAATACAATACATATACATACACAGCAAGAAAACATTTTATTAATTAATCTAAAATATTATTATGATTTATTTGTTTATTTATAATATTTGAATTGCTGATATCATTGTATTTTTTTAAACAGAATTTTACCTCATACTTAGTTTCATTTCTTCATGTTAATGAGTGTTTTATAAACAATAAGAAAATCTATAAAGCAGTTTTAACTATCGTCTAATAATATAATGTATGATCCTTACATTCGTTTTTTTAATTTCATTTCCCCACAAATCATTTTGCTATTTCTCTTACTTAGTAGAGAAATTAAATAGTAAATTATCCCTGAGGAGATTAAATTAATATATGAAATAAAGATGAAAAGTAAAGGAAATTACATGAATAACAAAATTGCTATAATATTTGAAGTAATAATTAGATAAAGTAGGTTTAAAAAAATAACAATAAAAAACAAAATTAATTTTCAGATCTGATATCCCAACCAATCTTGACATTATCATCACTACGTGTGCTGATGACACATCTGTGTTCGCAGTTAATGATAACCCTTTAATTGCATCACAAACTCTCTAATCCCATATCATAGCCCTCGAAGAATGGTGTAATTGGAGGATTAAAATAAATCCCAACAAATCCCATCAAATCACCTTTACACTTCGTCGTAAACCTACCAACTGCCCTACACTATCTTTTAAAAATGTTTCTCTTACCTCTGTCGAACAGATCCACTACCTTGGGCTGCAACTGAACAAACTACTAACCTGGAATCCTCACACAAGACAGAAAAGACAGGAAACTGTACGTGGATTCCGACTATTACAGCACATACTAGCCAAATGGTCTACACTTCCAATCTATTATAAACAAACTGATCTACATGACTGTAATAAGGCCAATCTGGACATACGCAGTTGAGCTTTGGGGCTCCATTAAACCTTCGAATTCCTCTTTTTTATAATTTATTCATTTCATTTTATTATTCATATAAGTTTGTCATTATAAACCTCCCTATCACCCAAACCCACTAGTTTCTAACCTTGGTTCCTCTTCCATTCCAGATAATCCTCCGAGTCGCCTGAAAAGAAGATGACCTTTTAATGTAAAAACGTTATTAGAGTGCTACCATTGGGTAGTTTCTCTACATGGTTGTATCACTCCATTATAAAATTACATCAAATATACTGGTTGTATTATTATGTACAGTTGTAAATTTCAATAAAGGAAAAAAAATATTCATCAATTAAAAAAGAACCTTTTTAAAAAAATCTCCATATTAAATTTTTTTCTCACTTGTTAGAGAGTAAAATGGTAGGATATTTTCCTAGAACAACTCGAACCCTTTATTACTCGTGCAATTGATACTTTAATTAAAGCAATTAAGACCTGAAAGTTGAAACCTATATTAATCTAAACAAGTCGAAATTTTTTTTTTACTGTTGGAATCACGAGTTAAAGCCAAAATAAGAACAAAAATATATTCACTAAAATTGGGGAATGGTACATAAGGCAATACAAAACCAATTAACAATCATTAATGATTTTTTTTACAAAGTGTTTTGTACCATTTACATATATTTGAACTTTTTTTTGATACGATAAAAATGTGAAGTTGATCCGTTGAGTTCTCTAGAAGCTATGATCTCAAAATTCCATATAAACCTTTCATATCCGAATCCTTTGGTTCAATCCTTATCTAGTTCCACCCATCCCTACAGCCCACCTCGAAGGTTGAAACGGCAGTGGCCAAGAGACTTATTGTAAAATAAAAATGGACAATTGGAGTTCTGGCAATGGTCAGGTGCTCGACACTCATCGCGGTGAGAGGGATTCGCTGGACATCCCCAGAGTGGGCTGAGGGATCCTCAGGTAGATAGTGTAAATATTGGATGTAAGGGTGTAAATATGACTGGAGATTATTTTATTTATTTATTTTTATTATGACTTTTTTTTATGCGCATAGTTTGATTATGTTCATTTTCTTTATCGTTATGATTATATATTATTTAGAGAGAGAGAGAGATGTTATTTATTTTTATTTACTTTTTTTTTCATTTATTAATTTATTTTTATTCTTATATTATTTTATTTTAGTATGAATGTGATCAGTCATCACTATTACCTATTGCCCAGCAACGTTGTGGCAGATTGAAATATCTATCAATAGATAAAGTTATGAATTAAAAAAAAAAAAAATGAAGCTATGAAAGATTTTCAAAATTTATAGAATTTTAAATTTATTTTTAATAAATTATTATTAATAATAGATAAGTGGTTTTTAATACTAACCCTGTATTTTTTTTCACGTTACTCTAAAAAAAAAAAACACGTGCACCTATATGTTTCGAATTGTCCCTTTCCCTGAGTTAAAAAAAAATGAATAGGCATTGAATCACCTTGAAAACAGCTTGAAATATTTTCTTTTTAAATTTCTTACATAAATATATAAATTTATTTATTTTATTTGTTTGTAATTGACTAGTACTTAACGAATTCCCTCTCATTAATTTTAATATTGTTTATTGGACTGATCGGTATGCTGTGTATTACTCACTAAACATCATTGAGCAGCCACTCTTAATTGTTTTTAATTCATATTTTTAGTTTAAATATTTAAAAAAATATTTATTTAATCTTTTTATAATATTCATTCAATATAAAAACATTTATATTTTTTAATTTTATGAATTACCACATTCATATGATGAAATACCATACACTGTTAATTCAATAGCTGATTCAAATACTATTATATTTTAATTCGTGTATTTTCACCAGTAAATATACTTTTAATAGAATAAAAAATATTATGTAAATAAACAAACACATAAACTGGAAACCATAAAAAATTGTTTAGTCTTTATTTCATCACAAGAATCCTATATAACCTGAAAGCAAACTTACCCATACCTAATAAGGTAAATGAAGATTGGATAAGAAAAAAATAAATGAAACAAAAAATAAAAGTTTAATCAAGAGCGCTGGACAGAACATACCAAGGAAGAACAGGGAGAAAAACCTTCCCTAACTGGTTAGAAGAGGGGAATAATGGAAAAACTAAAAAGAAAAGAAGTAAAATCAATCTAAGGAGACGAAGCAAGAAAAGCCAGACGGATTAAACTAACTGAAGAAACATGACAGAGCTGGGATCGGAAGTACAATGACAATTTGAAATGATTGAAGTCAAAGCAAACTATCTGTCAAAACGAATAACTCTCGTATATTTTAACGGTGATGTGTTTTTCGTAGTATATTTGTATACAGTTACAAGACAGTAAAAACATGGATAAGCATATTAAGAGACTATAAATGTTTTATTAATGCATTAGTATAAAATTATATAATAAAAATAGTAAGTATACACGGAAAATATAATGAATCAGAATTGTCGGAAAAGAAAAAAAAAAATTGAAAATATTATTATTTATTATCATAATAATTAAAAGTCTATATTTGTAATCAGATGTTTTATATACCGTGAAACCTCTCTAAAGAAAAATACACATGTGGAACATGCGTTTGTCCGTTAAAAAGGGGTTCATGTAAAGGTAATTCAAAAATATAGTTAAACAATTATATACATTTTTTTCTATCAACATAAAATTTTCCCGTTCAATTCAAATTGCGATAAACATCAAAATTTTTATTATTTTTACTTTCATGAAAAAAATAAAATAAAACAAATAATTAATACTTTTTTATTATAATTTTTTTAAATCCAACTGTATAAAAAATACAAGAAGTAAATTTGATCATAATGACATAATGATATGATACAGGATGTAGAGAAACTACCCAGTAGTAGAACTCTAAAAACAGTTTACAATATAAGGTCACGAGGCCCTCTTCTTTTCAGGCGCCTCAGAGGATTGCCAGGAATGGAAGAGGAAGCAAGGTTAGAAACTAGTGGGTAGATCGGTTACATAAGGAACATTTAGGTCTTTATAGATGGTTTTATTAGTAACAAAATAAGGAGCATTGAGGATATTACGAAGCATTACTTTTTATTTAATATAAATTTTGGTTAATGCTCTAATATATCAAGCAAAAACATTATGATATATTTTTTCCAAAAAAAAAATTACTAAAAAATTTAATTCCGGTACTGTTAGTTTGTAGAACTTAACGAACGTATTTCACTTTAGTCCGTTCAAGATGAGTTAAAAGTGCTATTGGTGATTGATATAGCATACCAATTTCGGAATGGAGGGGTTTGGTCTGGGCTCAAATACATTAAATTTATACCTTGTTAGCCTTAACATTGTCCAGTAAGAGGGGTTTACGCAATAGAGAGGTGTTCATCAAGGAGAATTTCACTGAATTATTACCGGAATGTGATAAACAATATTGTTTGATATAGTTGTTAAGTCGAATAGAAGACCTTCATTTTTTTCCTCAGGATGTAGTCAATTAATATATTTTTATTTAATACCATATCAGCCAGGTTGTCTTTAGGTGGTTATTATGAAAGTTTGATTTTTTTTTGTTTTCTAGCAATTTATTGTGGGGTGTACAGTCCATGATAAAAATAAAATTGTTCAAAATTTAGTATATTACATTTTTTTTTTCGAAATTTCGATCGTTGTGACTATATTGAAAATGAGTTCAGATCCTGCGTATTCTTTATGTAATTTTAATGAGCTTTCCAACAGTTAGAACTTTTCCGGATGTAGGGAAAATATCCAGTACGTAGCCAACTAATAAAAATTCACGAAAACGGCAGCTTTCCCGAGTAACTTTTTAATAGCTATGATTGGGATCAAATCATGAGAAAGATTTTTCTTTATTTTAAACTTTTTAATCGGTTCTTGTATTTCTTCTGGGGTCGTAGATGTAGGTGGAAGCTGTACAGTTCACCTCTCTCCCCCACAAATAAACTCTCTGAAGAAGGGATAATACGCTTCTTCCATCAAATGGGGAAAGTCCAACTATGTAGAGCGGAGATCCCGGTATTTCTTGACAACCTGGCTCGTTGTCCTTCCATGGCGGTGCAGTCCTGCATCACGTGTTCTGCTGTTTCAGGGACTCCGCACGTGGGTAACCTGGGGTCGATATTCTTGTGTTCTTACTACAACCTAAATCGGATCCTGACTTCCTTAAGCAAACATCTCCACATGTCTCTGTTTTTATTACCGTTTTTCAATTCCTTGGTCTAATCCTTGAGTTCTTATTACCCAGTCTGCTCGGAGTAGTCCAACTTGTCGAATAAACTGTGACACGGTTAATTTATGCATTTACATACTTCACTCAGGAAGATTATTGTTTATTGTTTTTAATTATAACATCATATTTTATTTATTTTCTGAGAATAAGAACATTCGCTGTGTCCATATTTTTTATTTTCTTATGGAATTGGGAGAAATAATATGTTTACATTATTTGTGTTTATTAATATAGATTAATATTAATAAATCTTAATATTGATTAAAGTAATAAATTTAAATATTGCAAACATTAGTACTGGCCGGCGAATGTCTGTTGGGATAACCATTAGAACTCACATACCTCTGGGTTTCACAGACAGGCATGTCGGATTTATGAAGTACACCTCCAAACGTTTGGATTTTAATCTAATACGATAATTGGGCTTATGGTATGAAACGTAGCTATAATTATCCTGAGATAATCAGGTATGCATATTGAATTTTTGATAATTAATAATTGAATAAAATAAATTTTCCAACGCCAATACGCCAAGTTTGACAAGAAATTATCCGTTATCCAAAAATAGAAAATAATTTGTATGTATCCACCATCTTGTCAAGGTGGGCTACTTTCTTGACTATTCTGCTTGTCCAGAAGGCCTCGACAATGCGTGTTCAGTAAATAAAAAAAAGATAGTTGATAAGGAAGATGACTAGATAGGATGAGACTAACGGGTGATACCTCTTATATCTTGGAGGATGGTAACCTCGTCCTTCCGGGTACTATTCCGATAAACACGAGGGAGGAATGCACACATAAAGGGTAGCTAGCATCCAGAGTATGCAGAAAGGTGCCTACGTCCTGCCGGGTACTATCCCGACTGAGGCGAAGGAGGTATGTAAGTCCGGAGGGTAGTTAGCCGCCGGAGCTTACGAAGGAATAACAGGTAAAGGAGAGAGCTGATATCCCAACCAATCCTAACACTATCCTCACCACTTACGCTGATGAGACATGTGTGCTCGCAGTCAATAATAACCCTTTAATTGCATCCCAAACTCTCCAATGCCATATCGCAACCCTCGAAGAATGGTGCTGTAATTGGAGGATCAAAAAAAATCCTATCAAATCACCTTTATTCTTTGTCGTAAACCTACCAACTGCCCTACAGTATCCTTTAATAATGGTGCTCTTACCCCTGTAGAACAGATCCGTTACCTTGAACTATATCTGGACAAACGACTAACCTGGAATCCTCACACTAGACTGAAAAGACAGGAATCTGTACGTCGATTTCAGCTACTACCACTCTTACTAGACAAACAGTTTAAACTTCCTGTCCATTACAGAAGACTAATCTACATAACAATTATAAGGCCTATCTGGACATACGGAATTGAGCATTGAGTTTCACAAAACCTTGTCTCGTATCCAATCCTTACAATCCAAAATCCTTCGTAAAATCCTCAATGCTCCTTACTTTGTCCTAAATTAAATCATCCATAAATAACCAGATAAAAACCTTTCATTATAAACTCCCTAACCATTAAAACTCTCTAGTTTCCAACCTTGCTTCTTCTTCTATTCCTGACGACCCTCCGAGGTGTCTGAAATGAAGGTGGCCTCAAGATCAGGTGAGGAAATATGATTAGAGTGCTGCCAATGGGTAGTTTCTCTACATGTCTGTATCACTCCATTTTGATCTTACATCAAATTTATTTAATGTGTTTTGATGTTAATACACTTGAAAATAGCAGCAATCAAATAAATAAAAAAAGCTACTGATTTTTTATTATTTGTTTATAAAAATATTGTTTAAAAACTGTTTTTATAGGTACTATTGAACGTAAACAACTACTGTGGGGCTTATATTTTAGATAGCTCAATTCTGGTAAATATTAAAATATATTTTACCAACTGAAATTATCTAAATCCTTTTGCAGTTTCAAATAATAAATATTAAATACTCGTTATTTCTCATATATAAGTTCCCTATAACAATCAATGGTATTAATTATCGAGAAAAAAAAATGTTTCGAGACAGTATAATCAATCACCAGAATTAATACTTTGACAGCTTATTTTAATAACTGCCTTATAATGTATGCAAGAGGTGAATTAATATCCTCTTAATGGAACCGAATATATAATCGAACTGAAATGAATATAATTTCAGGAAATCGTATATTGTTTACCCCCACATTTATTTGGTAAATTAAAGTTTAATTTGATAAAAGTATTTTTAATTACTGTACGAGTAGGTCAGTTAGACAAAGGGGCAGCAAGGTCTCTTTAGAAATATTTTTCAGGAGATTTAGTAGGGTTTATTAGTCACAGTTTTTAGTCTAATGCTACCTCACATAAACAAGTATTGCTCATATGTTAACTATCAACGCATGCAACATAAAAATATTCGCTTTGTAATTATAATAAGGGTTGTTACTAAATGTGAAGGTCATAATATTACGGCAAGAGTAGAAATTTATATCCAAACATTGAAATTAATATAAAAAACATTAAATTTTGTATCGTTGGGACAGAGATGTATAAAAGAAATCTTTAGGCTGATTTTTAAGTAGGTGAAATCGGAAATCGATGGGCCTATTAAATCAGTGAGAATTTAATAATCTGAGAGGCCACCAAAATTCAAGTTAAATTTTTAAATAAAACCTTTTTGAAATACAATATACAAGTTTCTATAATTAAAATGAACAATACTTTACCTTTTCTAATACAAATAATATAAGCCTTGATTAAAATATACCTCGTTTAAATGGATAATTCAATTATATTTTAAATGTTTGCAAGTGATTGGAGGGATGAAAAGTTAAGATTTAAAAAATCAAAGTTAATAAGAAGTCAAAATGGTGGCCGTTTCAAAATGTTAAAAAATATTAATTTTTCCTTCATAGCTCCATATCTTCAAAACTATCTATAACACTTGAAAAGCTAACATCATTTAAGGTAGAGTAAATTTGCTAAAATATGAGCCTTAGGAAAGCTTTTTGCGTTCAATAGTTTCCGACATACAGATTTTTAAAAATCAATATTTAATAAAAAAATGCACTGAAAAATCAGTAGTTCGTGAATTTATTTTGGGAACTCAATTAATTTACTAAACAGTAGTTCATGACATTTATCTTCGTAGGAGTAGTAGTTTTCATGATATTTGCCAAAATAAATGCATTTATCCATACAAATCAACATTTTGTGTATTTATTTAGTGAAATATCACCAAAACTAATACTACGAAGATAAACATTATAAACTACCTTATAGTGCATTTAACTAGTTTTAATTTATATTTTTCCCATAAATTAAAAATTATGTCTGATAAATGGAAATAAATATTTTGTGAATTTATTTTGGCAAATATTAAATAAAACTACTCCTACGTAGATAAACATGATAAACTACTTTATTCTACAATAAAATATCTGTAATATGAATACTAATAGACATAGTTATATCGATGATTCCTGAGATATAGTTTCCCCAAAATTTATTTTAAAATCTACAGATTTTTTATTATTTCTTTATGAATTTTTTTTTTTTTTTAACTGTATTTCGGGAAATCTTGAACAGCTATTTTAGGGGTCATGTTTTAGTGAATTCACCCTACTTTAAAATATGTTCTGTTAGATTCTAGTGTTGTAGGTAATTTTAAAGAGATAAAGCTCCAGAAGAAAAATTAATTTTTTTTTAACGTTTTGAAACTAATGCCATTTATTATTTCCTCTAACTATATTTGGCAGACTCTTAAATTTTTAATAGTAATTATACATAGTTTTCATTAATGTAATAAAAAACTGGGTGAAATAGCTGAAATTTTTTTCACCGGACTCATGTACTAAAAGAAAAAACTGAGGGGTATACTTTTATATCAAGTTCTTTCTTATTTAACGGCGTAAAACATCTTCGGTAATAATTGCTGTTTACTTCCTAATTAATCAATTTATTTTTTGTTTATTTATTTCTTTAACATCTATATATTTCTTTTCATATTTTTGCAAGTATATTAAGTGATCTTAAAATTTTAAATATCGGTTCAATTTTAATACAGAATGAGTGAGTCTCTTGTGTCCTATTCTCAGCCTAGTCAGTACAACCTCCTCCCTACGACTTTTTCGGATTGAGGAACTTCTTTTCCTTTTTTATAATTTTTATTTATTTATTTTTTTTTAATAATTTATTTATTGTTTTTACAATTGTATAAAAATATAAACAACAAGTAAATTTGTTGCAGGTGATTTACTGACATGATACAAACATGTGGAGAATCTACCCATTGATAGAGCTCCAATAACATTTCTAGAGCAAAAGATCTCGAGGCCATCTTCTTTTCAGACGCCTAGAAGGATTATTAGGTAATGAAGGAGAAGCCAGGTTAAAAAAAGTGGGTTTGGATGGTTGTTAAATTTAAATGTATGTATTTACATGTTTTTGTGTCGAATGGAAAGGAATATTGTATTATTACAATCAATCCTTTATCACCACGAAGGTAAAGTTAAAAATTATAAAAATAGTAAATCATCATTTAAAATTTAAATTAATAAATTTAGTTAATGATATTAATAGTTGGTGTATTAAATTTGCGTATGATGTTTTTAAAATAAAATTTTTTGTAAAATATATCAATTTGTTTTATATAAAATTCCATTACTAATATAAAAAATACATAGCATATTTTACCACCATTGCCAGGATATTTTGTAAACAAGTATTTTAACCATCTGGAAATAATAAATATGAATATATAAAGAGATCCATATATTAATTTTTAAAAAATTTGATTTATGGAAGTTTGTCAGTCTCTGGAAGTATTTATACCTATTGTAGATCAATTAATCTCAAAAGGGAGTAAATCGAAAAAATGACAACTCCTTAATAGGTAGCATACTACAAATTCTAGTAAAATTTCAAAATCTATACAGATTCATTTGCGTATAAGTATACATTAATATTTTCCCTTCATATATGTAATATAAATATAAGTTAATATGTGAGTATACGTATCAAAGTATGCATAAATATTGCTAATAATTAACAAGCTACAAAAAATTAATAATGCTTGTTGAGCAACATAAATTGAGATGCAAGATATAGTTATCTAAGTACAAACATCTTTCCAAACTATATAATGTTTCCAGGTCTCTGAAATCCGCATAAATGTCCGGTTGAGCCGAGTAAAATATATAATAATAACTAAACTGTAAACTTGGCGTTTGTAGCAACAGGTCGCAAATCCCTCCCCGTTAACCCGCCAGTTTTCTTGCTTGTTAAATTATTAAAGAGAAAGAAAAGGAGCTGTCTTGTCAGCGCACCAATCTTCCAGCTACGAACACCGCGATATCTCAATGCTCCTAAAAATTTAAAGGGAGATTTTTAGTTTATACTAATGATAAACTATAGACAAAACTTTTATTTTTATTTGAGATAAATTAATGAAATTTAAAATGATAAAAAAAAAAAAAGATAATTTATAAATTTGAAAGATTGAGAGCAGGAGTATAAACATAATACCAAAAATACATTAATTTATTTTTTTATGTTTATTGGAATTTACAGCTGTACATAATTATATATTTAGTAATGTGAGTAATTATGGAGTGATACAGGTGTGTAGAGAAACTACCCACTAATAGCTCTCTAATAACGTTTTTACATTGGCAAGTCTCCTGGCCATCTTCTTTTCAGGCGCCTCGGAAGATTGTCAGGAATGAAAGAGAAAACAAGGTTAGGAACTAGTGGGTTTGGATGGTTACGAAGTTTATAATGGAAGGAATGATATCTAGTTCGGGCTAGATCGGTTACACATGGAACTTTAAGGTCTTTATGTATAATTTTATTTGTGACAAAATAAAGAGCTTTGAGGATTTTAGTTTGTAAGGATCGGATGCGAGAGGCATTCGAAGGTGGAGTCCCAAAGCTCAACTCCGTACGTCCAGATTGGCCTTATTACTGTCATGTAGATTAGTCTTCTGTAATGGATTGGAAGTTTAGACCGTTTCCTGTCTTTTCAGTCTCGTGTGAGGATTCCAGGTTAGGCGTTTGCCCAGATGTAGTCTAAGTTAGAGGATCTGTTCGACAGGGATAAGAGAAATATTATTAAGGGGTACTGTAGGTTTACGACGAAGGGTAAAGGTGATTTGATGGGATTGAAATACAATTTAAAATTTTAAAAAAATTAATAAATATGTCTATACATATTTATGTTTACTTTCACTTATCTATGTATGGAATATACAGTAAGGAGAGGTAATCCGATCGTACTTAATATCAAATTCGAATTTTCCTTCGGAATTTCCCGTTTTCAGGTCTCACATAGTCTTATTGAACAATAGCCCAGTATCGCAAAATGGTCGAAAAGATCACATTTGAAACTGAAATTACTTATTTAAGGTAAATGTCTTGGATGTTACAACAGTTTTCATAAAATCGGCCGGAGGTGTCACTTTATCGATTTTTCACATTTTATCGATTTACTCAAAAATGGCTCTACCATTAATTAAATTGCTTATATCAAGATAAAACAGAATGATCATTAATATCAGCTAGGTACATTCTCATGGAGACTGTTCATTAGAACGCCGAAGTTTTGAAATAGCTTCTTCTTAAGTATCTTTAATTTTTTTTTATTTAACGTATTTTTATTAGTAATAGTTAATGGGTCCTGTTTTAAAAATAATAAAAACGAGTTACGGTTGGACCATGGCCCCCCATGCAAAAATATGTTATTTTTTTTACAATAATATTTGAAAAAATAGAATTCAATCTCGAAATGTTGAGTCAACAGATGTATGTAGACTACCAAAATATGGTAAGGGCACAGTTATCTTCAGGAACAACTAGTTCTATAAGACATCGCTTGGAAGCAGAATCTTCGGACCTGCCCCATATTAAAAGTAGGTTTCATATTATTACCTTCTTCTCTGCCGTGAGTTCATACAGTACAGTCATTTCAGGGTCTTATTTTTAAGAATGAAAAAAATAGATAAATAAGTAGAACGTATCCCAGAATTTAGTTATTCTCTCTCCTGACAGATTCTCCCCAGGTTTACTATAAATTCTCCATCAAATACACTTTTCCTATAAGGAAATTGTTACGAGATTATCTTCTTCCCTGCAATGTCTAATTTAAAATTACGAGTTTTCCTTATGAAACACAATTTATATTGCTTTTTTTAAACTGGTAAGACTAGGCAATAAATTGTACGTGTTTACCAATTTTACATATTATTGACACAACGTTTTGTATGTATGTATTGTAAACGTTTTTTACTATATTTTATTTTAAGTATCTAAATTAGCCTAAAATATGTAAGAAAGAGTATTAGTAATTTCTTTTTGTATTGCTTTTTGCATTATAAAATAATTATAAAAAAATACTAAAAATAGAATTTAAAAAATAATTGCTACATGTCTTCTGGAATGATGTATAAAAAAAAATTACAAGGACCAGGAGAAATCAATTCCAAAATTCTTCATTTTTATTTCAATATTATTTAATTTTAGAATGTGACCTACCAACCTTACATACCTACATAGACAGCCTTGATAACAGCTCATTATTATTTATTATTATTATTATTTATTCCCTCAAAATTTGATGTTTTGCGTTTGAAGATACTTATAATAAAAAAAAAAATCCGTCTGTGGGACGGACACCGTAGTCACATAATACAAGAGCCGGGAAGAAAAAAAGGCAATTATTTCACCTAAATTTAAGAAAAAGTTCATAAAAATCCACTGAATGATATGTAGTTAGATAATTTATTTTGAGAAAGCTATATCTCAGGCAAGTGTCTATATCTCAATTGGCTATATCAAGTGGCTATATCTCAGGCGTATAGATGTCAATTAGCACTAAAATTAAAGCTAGTTTAAGGTACTATAAAGTAGTTCCTGACCTTTACCTTCGTAGAAATAGTAGTTTTCTAAAATAAATTGATTTATTGTTGTTCGAACAATAAGTTTGAGTTTTAAAAACTTCATTTCAGAACCCATAGGACGTACAGATGTCTGTCAGCACTAAAATTAAAGCTAGTTTAATTGACTATAAAAGACATTTCGACGTACTGTCCACTAATTTTCAAATTTGTGTCCTACCATCAATTTACATGTTCTACAAAATGATAGGTGTTAAATAATGTAAAATCGTATTATTGTTTTTTAACGATTTAAGAGATATCCGAGGGCGTACCCAGGATCAAAAGTAGGGTGGTAGAGACAAATCATAATCAATCAGGTTGTTTCAGTTCAGCTTTGGAAAAGGGAGATGAAACCAAAATTTTAATAAAATTATATATGATTTATATAATGTAATATTACTATATTACAATTAGTATTTGCTTCTTCTGTGCTCGTATGGAGGTATCACTACTTACTTTAGCTTAGTTAAAGTTTTTTTTACTAACACCTCTATAGTACGGCTGTGAAGTCTGGGGAGCGGCATCGTTTACGAAAAGGAAAAAATTACAATCTTTTCAAAACAAAGTCCTAAGAATCGCAGTTAATAGCACCTTGGTTCAAAAGAAATAACCAATTGCATCGGGAATGGAGTCAATAGAGGATTACATAAAAAAAAAAACGGTTTATGAAGTTCCACTCCCAGTTGCCGACAGTTAAAGGAGAATGATCTACAACTTGGGAAACCCAACCTCAAACCGAAGACTGAAGCCCAAACTGTTGCAGGACATTCAAATAATACAAATAAAATAAATATATGATGATGCACCTAAATACAGGGCACGATACTTCTTTTTTTAAAACATGCTCCTAAAATACAAGTAAAAATCATATTTATTAAAAAAAAAAAAATATATGGAGCATGATCTACAACTTGGGAAACCCAACCTCAACCCGAAGACTGAAGCCCACGCTGCTGCAAGATATTCTAAATTTGATTAAATATAAAATTAATTCATAGTTAGAATTCTATTTTACTTATTATTATTTATTCATTTTTTTTCTATTTTCTTCTCTCGTCCCTTTTTCAAATTAACTTGTTTCTTTTTACCATTAGAGGGCAATTGTTTGTTTTGTTAAGTCTACAAATATCATTATTTGTTGTTATTAATTTGACTTTTTTCTATTATTAAGAAGAAGCATTATTCCTATCTATTTCTTTTATCTTTTTTTTCTTGTAATTATAACGTTGTATATAGTTAGGGGTGTCTTTTGTACGAGACTATTCCCTCCCCCATAATCAACTGTTAAGAAAAATATATATAATGTAACGGTTACATCAACCATGTAAGGCCCACCAGGCCGATCTGGTATAAAATAAATAAATAAAAACCACCTCTTTAAGACGTATACAATCATCTTCCTCGTGGGAGTCGTTTCTAGGAAGTTTCACTGTAATACAAAATAATGAACATTTTTAAAAAAGAAACTGAAAAATAAAAATCGTTTATATTCTATCTAAGCTTATTAAAAAAAAAAAATAATTAGAAAAATAGCTACACGTGGGTTTATATTTGGAATAACAGATAAAAACGTCTGTTATCATTCAGTTCCAAGAGAATAAAAGATAAGGGAATAGAAATGAGAAAAAAGGATAAAGAAAAAAAAAAGTATACGTGACGAAATTCTAACCGACTGGGCTTAAGAAAAGAGAAAGAAAGAAATAGTCGACCTGATGAAGTACATAGTTCCGTGGAGCGGGCTATATTCAGCTCAACTCTCATTAAATTTACCCCACCTTGAATCTTTTACCTTTGAGTATTTTCTGTTTTCAACCCTCATACTCTACCCCTTGCTTTACCTACTTTATACCTTTTTTGTTTGAATAACACGAACAATGAATAGAACCAATTTAAAAACAAAAAAGAAGCATAATACGATAAACGCTACTTCGTTACTCTGCGTTCTAATTAAAGTTAATAGCTTGAGCATTCCCGGGCCTTATTTTTTTCTCAGTGCTGTAAAAAAACAAAATGTATTTTTTTCGACGGGTTTTTTCGAAGCTATATTGTATTAAATCTTTGTAAAAAATCAGAAATTTACAAAATAATATTACGTTATAGTAAAATATTGTTTTTAATTTATAGTATCGGTCCCATCCTCTAAACCGTCTATACAGCTATACAGCTGGCATACAACCGTCTATACAGCAGGTATATATTCACCTTAAATATGTAATATCATTTTCGTACAATTTTTTGTTTTTTAGCAAGACTCATTACGTACAAAAAGATAAATAGACTCACCCACAGATATATAGCTTGACTAAATTATTTCGTCCTCAAGGTAGTATCCTTGGTCCTATCCTCTACACCGTCTATACAGCTGACATTCCAACCAATCCTTACACTCACCACGTATGCCGATGAAACACGTGTGCTCGCAGTTAATAATAACCCATTAATTGTAACCCAAACTCTCCAATCCCAGATAACACCCCTCGAAGAATGGTGTCGTAATTGGAGGATTAAGATAAATTCCAACAAATCCCATCAAATCACCTTTACCCTTCACGTAAACCTGCCGACTGTACTAAAGTTTCATTTAATAATGTAACTCTTGTTAATAATGCAACTGTCTGTCCATTCTGACTATTAATTACAAAAATCTGATCTACATGACAATATTAAGGCCTATCTGGACACACGGAGTTGAGCTTTGGGGCTCCACTAAACCTTCGAATTCCTCTCGTATCTAATCTTTACAATCCAAAATCCTTCGTAAAATCCCCAATACTCCTTACATTATCACAAATAAAATCATACAAAAAGACCTTAATGTTCCCTATGTAACCGATCTAGCCCGAACCAGATATCAATCCTTTCATTATGAACTCCCTTACCACTCAAACCCCCTAGTTTCTAACTTTCCATCCTCTTCCATTCCTGACAATCTTCCGAGACTCCTGAAAGAAGATGGCCACGCGACGTACTAATGTAAAATGTCATTTGAGTGCTACCAATGGGTTATATATACCCTATATCGATAAGTGAACTTTATATGAATAACATCCATTTGTCATTCTCATAAATCTGATTATGAAAATGGTCCCTAATGTTACATGTAATCCCGCCATCTATTGACGCCTTAAAAAAGAAGTATTGTGAACAACGATCTATATACTATGATTTTTTTTTAATATCTTTATTGAAATTTAAAACTGTATATTATGTAATACATTCAGTAAATTTGATCTTAGTTAAAATGGAGTGTTACAGGCGTGTAGAGCAACTAGCCATTGGTAGCACTCTAATAACATTTTACATTAGCAGATTTCGTGGCAATCTTCTATTGAGGCGCCTCGGAGGATTGTCAGGAATGGAACAGAATGCATGGTTAGAAACTAGGGGGTTTGAGTGGTTAGGAAGTTTGTAATGGAAGGAGTGATATCTGGTCATTCAAAATAATAATTTTATTAACAATCTTAGCTGTAATATTATAAATAAGATTCTTGAGAATGACCGGAATGGCCGAAACATAGGGGTTATAAGAAAATAAACAGTGTCAGACTGTATGGATATTTGTAATATAAATAATTTGTTGTATTTTTTGCAAATTTCTAATGTTTTATACCACAGCTACTCCTACGAAAATACAATATTAAAGAACTTGATATTAATTATTTTTGATTTTTCAATTATATCATTTCAAGGGAAAATTCTATGCTTTTTACTTAATACATTTTTACTACATTAGACATTTCGTATAGGTATACCTTCTCTTCTTTATTTATTATTTCAGCTGTTTTTTTGACACCTCCACACATCGCCTTATCCTCCTGCTTAAAATTATCATTCCAAAATGAAGAAAATATAAGCGATGTTGAAGATGAGCTTGAAACTTCTATCATAATAAAAATGTAAGAAGTAAAAAGGGGTTGGATTTTTTCTCTAAAAAATATAATGCATAAATTATAACCCTTTGAAATATATTAATATAAATTTATGTCTGGATAAAAAACATAAAGTATATGGACAAGGCTAAGAACCATCAGACAATGTATTGTGGGACAAAGTGTCTACAATAATAAAGAAGATAATATATTTTCCTGAAACAATATAATTGATAAATAGCATTATAAACCTTTAAAAAAACGTTTAATAGAAATTTATGTCTGAAGAATTATGTTTCATTATTTTTGTCAAAATATATTCACAAAATTTTGATTTTTTTTTTTTTATTATTTGGAAAAAAAAAATTTGGTAGTTGAAAAACTATATTTCAGAAACTGCTAGAATTAGAGGTATATTAGCTCTCAAATTGAATCTGGTTTAATGTTGTAAAAGTTGTTAACAATTAATCAATGATATTATTTTTTTTAAAATATTGAACTATTTTTCTAATTGATTTTTATTATTAAAATTTACTTATATATTTTCTTATTTATTATTGGAGCCACTTTGCACCACAATACATTGTCTGATGGTTCTTAGCCTTGTCCATATTTTTTTTTTTATTTCAGACTTTAATAGAAACTTTTTTTTTAAAGGTTTATAATGCTATTTATCAATTATATTGTTTTAGGAAAATATTAAACAATTTTACTCCTTGAATCTTTTTTTTTTTATAATAAACGTTTCATGCTGTACCAGCTTAACTTCAACATCGTTTATATTATCTTCTTTATTATTGTAGACACTTTGTCCCACGATACATTGTCTGATGTTTCATAGCCTTGTCTACATACTTTATTTTTTTTTATACAGACATAAATTTATATCAATATATATCAAAGGGTTATAATTTATGCATTATATTTTTTAGAGAAAAAATCCAACCCCTTTTTACTTCTTACATTTTTATTATGATAAAAGTTTCAAGCTCATCTTCAACATCGCTTATATTTTGTTCATTTTGGAATGATAATTTTAAGCACGAGGATAAGCCGATGTGTGGAGGTGTCAAGAAAATAGCTGAAATAATAAATAAAGAAGAGAAGGTATACCTATACGAAATGTCTAATGTAGTAAAAATTTATTAAGTAAAAAGCATAGAATTTTCCCTTGAAATGATATAATTGAAAAATCAAAAATAATTAATATCAAGTTCTTTATAATTGTATTATTTAAATTATCTGAATACTGTTTCGGGAAGTTGTCCCATCTCCAAACTTCTAAAAACAAAAAAATTCATATTCTACATTAAAAATAAAATTACAATCGTAGTATTTATTTAGCAAAAAAAAAAACAAAACAAACTAATTATTCAACTATATCCTTCAAATCCCGTTTCTTCAACCACGTACTGTTCATCCAATTCCTGAAGAATAACAATCAAAAGCTACACACAAACTAGTAAATTGAAAGAAAGATAGATGCAATGTAACATAAATATTACATGTTTTTAACTATATATAATTTATATAAATAAATCATATATAGTTAAAAACATGTAATATTTAATGAGTTTAAATATTACATGTTTTTAATATCTATATAGATTCTGTAAATATCTATGTATGCTCATAGGATCAGTTTTTTTTCTTTTCGTTTATTATTATATTATGGTTTTTAGAGACTTTATTTTATTTATTTTTTTCTTTTTATTTATTTCTTATCATTTCAAAATTATTTTTCTAATTAAAAATTAATTTAGTTCATCTATGTTTGATTCTTTTTCATTTATATATTCCGAAGACGGCCTCAAGACTTCCTATTGTAGAAATATGAGTTCCTTTACACGGCTGTATCATAGCATTATGATCTTACATCAAATTTACTGGATGTATTTTTATGTAAATACAGCTATAAGTATCAATAAATAAATTTAAAAAAAATATTATTAGAATTTAGTCACGCTATGATGGTTTTGTTTATGTTTTCTTTTCATTTTTACAGTATATATTCTGTTTAATATTGTTGTTTATTTATTTATTTATTCTTTTGTAATTGATTGTTTTAGTTATATTTATGTTCTATAAGTTCATTATTTTTTTAAATTTTGTATTATACTCTAAGGCACTGTTGTCTCCTGTCGATGCCTGTTATATTATTCAAAAGTGAGTAGTCCCAGAATAAATAAATAACATTATTATTTTAAAGTAAAAATTATAACTAAAATTTTCATAATACGTTTACTATAATCCAAAAAATAAAAGAAAAATTAGTATTATATATTACGTCTCATATAGAAACAAGCACAAGAAGTATCCATTGCTTCAGGGAGGAGACAGTTTTAATAAATATAATACTAAGACCTAATTAATCCCTTGTCGTCATTTCTAGCACAAGACCATGCACTTGTTAATTAAAGCAGCTTCTCACTTTATTGTCTGTGGCAAGGCAGAGTCAAGTATTATTACTACACCGGTGAAAATAAAAGAAAAAATTGTCGGTACTTGATTTCTATATTTTAAGTAAAAATGACCATATTTTTTCTGTTGATAAAATTCCATTTTTTTTTCTTTTTATCCTTATGGGCTATTCTCAGAGACAAGCGTATATTTCAGTTCTTGTTTTCATAATTTCAGTAGTATTTCAATCAACGTGAAAAAAATTGGGGAAGCTCTCTTAAACGGTTTAATTGAAATTGTATATACTTCATTGATACCGCATACTGTATATATGCAAAGTGGAGTTAACATTAAAAATTGTTATTAATTATTAAATAAATCAAATGGTATCCTTGTTAAGTCTCACACTATTATATCAACAGTCAAACGTTTCGGCCAAATCGGCCATCCTCAAGGACAATCTAAACATTTAACAGCTTATTATACATTCATTCGTAACAATTTTAACAAGAACATTATTACCAATAATATAACATACCTTCAAATATAAATTCTCACCTCACATAAGAATTTAAATATGTTTTGTTGGCTATTCTGCCAAGGTCATTAATTATAAGTCAAAATCACCCTATGAAAAAGACAATTAATAGAAACTCATATTAATTATTAATAAGCTTATCCAATCTTATGTTTAGTTACCTATTTTTTCAAAACTTCATTAATTTTTAAAACTTTTAATTTTCAATTAATATACACTATCACTATTATATAAACAAACTATTTATAACCTTTGATACACGGATACGTACTATTGATACAATAAAGAGTGTTGAGACAAAACAGGGATACCATTTGATTAATTTAATAAATAATTACCAGTCTCAAGAAATTGAATAAATTATATTTAATTGTTATTAATATTATATTAGGAACATTAATAAAAGATAAAACAACAGAAAAAAAATAAAATGTTCTATATTTTTAGTATATAGAAAAATGTCCATATTTTTTCTGTTTATAAAATTCCATTATTTTTCTTTTTATCCTTATGGGCTATTCTCAGAGACAAATGTATACTTCAGTTCAAGTTTTCATAATTTCAGTAGTATTTTAATCAATCTGATAAAAAATTGGGAAAACTCTCTTAAACAATTTAATTAAAATTTAAGTAAAAAAATATGGGCCGTCCGTAGCTCAAATGGTTAGGTCTAGGTCTGTCGTTCTGAGATCTGCGGGCGGTGCCAGTTCGATTCGGCCTGGGAAGTTGACTTTTTCATTAAGTGGCTGTCCCTCAAAATGAAAAATTTGACCCCCCCACCATGGCTAGAATAGGTTAGTCACATGTAGATAAATAGGCAAACATCACCTTCGCTGTAGATTTCCTTAAAAAAAAAAAAAAAAAAAATATAAGAAAGAAGGTATGATGGAATCATACTCCTGTCTTTTATTTCTCTGAATAGGTAGCATATTTGAATATTAAAAAAAAAATATTTTTTTAGAAAATGTTTAATAAAGATTAATATATAAAAAATTAAAAAAAAATGTCTGCTATTATCAATGCTCAAAAGGGCATGCAGGTGGAAATCGCAGGAATTAACTTCAGAACCTCGTTTGAACAACTTAGGAGATGGAAATCTAATAGTACTGGGATGTAGCTACAAAAACAAAGAGAGGAAGGGTAGAAAAGGTTTTTTTCACGTTTGGGTTAAGTAAAAAAAAATGACGAAAAAGCAAATCCGGAAAAGTGGAGCTATTACAATTAAAATTTGAAAAACTAAAAATGGGCAGGACCCTTAGAAAACTGCTTTGATGACTCAAATTTTCATCATAAACTCGCAGGACTAGTGTTGGGTCTGGAGTAACTTATGGACTGTTTTGTATGATTTATCTTTGGGTTTCCATGGCGCTCTCAAGTCTCCCGCTGGTAGTGGCTCTATCCAACCTCCCGAAGGCAATACCTCCTCGGTGTTTTCCTATTCCAGGTTCAGGTTGATGGAAATGACATTGTAATTGTAATATTGAAACTTGTGAATGCTTGGCAGACAAAAATCTTAATATATGAACCATGTATTTATCCTTAGGGGACATATGTCCCAGAATAAAATTATTTTTTCATTTCATTTCATAAATATCACCTTATTAGTTTTT
The DNA here is from genome assembly GCF_000696795.3 of Halyomorpha halys. Taxonomy (NCBI): domain Eukaryota; kingdom Metazoa; phylum Arthropoda; class Insecta; order Hemiptera; family Pentatomidae; genus Halyomorpha; species Halyomorpha halys. The sequence goes on from NW_027114912.1 coordinate 198,873, forward strand.
ATAATGATAATGATGAGATAAAGAATAGTATTCTGATCTAAATAAGGACTGTTTTTGTAGTTTTTGAAAGAGAAAGGTCTACATAGTCTTGAAGTTTTGAAGATTGTATTTGGGCAAGACAAAATCATGAAATATTTGCGAATTCAACTAGTTTCCTTTACGACATAAATGTTTGACCAAAGAAAGCAAATTTTAAGTTTTAAATACAGTTTTTTTTTTAAATTTTCCCAAATCCGAAATTGATAATATGACTCCAAAAAAAGTCCGGTCTTCAGACATTCAGACTCGTCTCTTAAGTTATTAGTCCCCATTGTATGTCAGGGGTGCAGTACTTTGTTGTGCAACCAACGGTTGAGCAAGGAGGTAATTTGCTCAGAATCAAACTCGACCACCAGATTTTTATAACTCAATTAAGGTTACCCACTTTATGAGGCTGGATGGACACCGGAGGGCTTCCAAAACAATTATAGTGAAACAGAAAATAATTATCTGTGACAGCCGGATTCGAATCCGTATGCTTGAATATATTAACACAATCCCTTACTACTGAGCTACTCGCTCCCACATACTTATATAATTTCCATTAATTGAAATAGATACTATTGTTGACAAATTATTCTTTCTTGAAGCTTCCTATCATTATACAACTGAAGACAAACTGCCAAACATCAAATAACCAACACTTGGTTAGGTATGTAGTTTGTGTTTGTGTTCCAGTAAGCTTCGCTGACTTAACCATATCGTATCAAGTTCTCAAGTCATTAATTAGTTATCATCTCCGATTGTTAGCTGTCTTTAATTTAGTTGCATTATTTAAGGAATCTAATAATTATTATATATATATTAAACTTCATATGTTTATATCAAGACATAAATAACAAACGATAAATATATGAAGAAGTTGTGATTTTTCACATTTTCATATTATTGTCGGGATAAGGTTCTTCTCCATGAAAATTTTTGTATGCTTAAAAAAAATTGAACATTTTACTAAGAATAATCGATTTTCAATATTAAATTAAAAGGCTGAAAAATGTATGATGTAATTTATTTGTAGATTTTCTTTTTATAGAGGCTTCACTCTTTTCTATGAAATCTTCATATTTTTCTTCAAGAATCCTTTTCCACTTGTTTAAGTAGTTTCTATAAAAAATTTTAATTTTACTTTGCTTTATTTTTTTTTAAATATTTATTTATTGGTATTTATAACTGTACATTATAATACATTTAGTAAATCTGATCTGAGTTAAATTGGAGTGTTACAGGCGTGTAGAGAAACTACCCATTGTTGCACTCTAATGACGTTTTATATCAGCAGGTCTCGTGGCCATCTCCTTTTCAGGCACCTCGGAGGATTATCAGAAACGGAAGAGGAAGCAAGGTTAGAAACTAGTGGGTTTGGGTGGTTAGGGAGTTTATAATGGAAGGAATGATATCCGGTTCGGGCTAGATCGGTTACATGTGGAACATTAAGGTCTTTATGTATGATTTTATTTGTGACAAAGTAAGGAGCATTGAGGATTTTACGAAGGATTTTGGATAGCAATGATTGAATACGAGAGGAATTCGAAGGTTTAGTGGAACCACAAAGCTCAACTCCGTATGTCCAGATTGGCCTTATTACAGTCATCTAGATCAGTCTTTTGAAATGAATTGGGAGTTTAGACCGTTTGTCCAGTAAGTCGTGTAAAAGTCGAAATCGACGTGCAGTTTCCTGTCTTTTCAGTCTTTCTTTGCGTTGTTAAGTTGCAAATAACTGGATTTAATGTTTAAATATAAGGATTAGTATTTTTTATATTAAGATTGGAACGAGCATGTAAAAAAAATTAAAAACTATCAAACATAAACTTGATGTATCAAAAAATGTTTGGGCTATTAGGCACGTAATCATTCTCTCTATGAAAATCTTCTCATATAGAAACAGGTCCTAAAACCTGTTTGGATATATGGAGTTCAACTGTAGGGATGCGCGAGTGAATCCAACAAACATATATACAAAAACTTCAAATAAAATAAAGTGGTTATAGGAATTGTCAATGCACCCTGATATATTAGAAATTATATAATCTGCATCTAGATCTTCAAGTATTTACGGGCGAAGAAGATATTTAAAAATACTAAAAATATATAAATATTGAAACATTATAATATATGAACTTTAGTTAAGGTAAATGTAAATTTATTAAAATTTAAAGACAAAATTATTTCAATAATTCCAATCACCAAACAAAATGATCTACGTCTCGGCTACTATGCCATCTTCAGAAACCAAAATTTTTAGTGGCACATCTAGTATGTACTGGAATGTTCATCTGAAAAATTTTAATACTACATTTATGGTTTTAAAAGGGTTTTTGCCCTTTTATTACCTCCTTTTCCTTGTAAGTTTGAATCTATCATTATGTACTGGAATGTGCTACAGAAATATTTCTGCTCCTGAAGATAGTATATTAAAATATACTAGCCGAGATGTAGAGATTTTTTTGCTGATGGAATGGGTGAAATAATTTTGCCTATTCATTTTAATATTACCATGTTTCTTTGTTTTGGTTTATTTATTTGCAATCTTAGTGTTTCACTAAATTACTAATAAGCTTATAATATTTGGGGAATTAAATGAGTTATTTTAACAAAACAATTATTAAAACATTTTGTCATACCTCTTATCCTACCTTTTCCCCTATATATATAATCCCTATGCAAGAGGAGTTCTTACTACGAAATTGTATATACCGTATACTGTATATATGTAAAGTGGAGTTAACATTAAAAATTGTTATTAATTATTAAATAAATCAAATGATATCCTAGTTAAGTCTCACACTCTTTATTATATCAATAGTCCAACATTTCGGCCAATTTTGGCCATCCAAAAGGACAATCTAAACATTTAACAGCTTATTATGTATTCATTTGTAACAATTTTAACAACATTTGTATTAATAATAATAATGATACAAGGAGGAATAAATAAGGAGAAGGTACCCAATAAAATAGCACTATTGCAGCATGCAGCTAAAAACTAACACATTTTTGATTTTGATAACAAATAATTCTACATAAAGAAAAAATATGTTCAAAAGAAAACTACTTGAGTCAATTTATAGATTAGAGAACATCAACTATACAGTAAATTTTAAAACAGATACTAGGAATTTGAACCAACATTATGCTGAGATTTTATGTAAAATAAAATTATGGGAAAAAAATTTCGTTACTATTTTCAATTAATTTTAATAATTGGAATAAATTAAAATTGAGACCAAAATACGATTTGAATTAAAATAATAATAAGCCTGACCTGAGTGTGTGGAAGGTTATAAATAGTTTTTTTTTTTATCAAATAGTGGATAGTGTAGTTTTAATATAAAATTAATTTTTTTTAAATTTAATGAAGTTTTAAGAAAATAGGTAACTAAACATAAGCTTATTAATAATTAATATGATTATCTATTAATTGTCTTTTTCATAGGGTGATTTTGATATATAATTAATGACCTGGGCATAATAGCCTGTAAAACAATTTTAAAATTTTGATGTGAGGTGTGAATTTATTTAAGGTATGGTATATTATTAGTAATAATGTTGTTGTTAAATTGTTACAAATGGATACATAATAAGCTATTAAATGTTTAGATTGTCCTTGAGGATGGCCAAATCAAAAATGTGTTAGTTTTTAGCTGCATGCTGCAATAGTGCTGTTTTATTGGGAACCTTCTCCTTATTTATTGTATCATTATTATTATTAATAATAATGTTGTTAAAATTGTTACAAATGAATACATAATAAGCTGTTAAATGTTTAGATTGTCCTTTTGGATGGCCAAAATTGGCCGAAACGTTGGACTATTGATATAATAAAAAGTGTGAGAATTAACAAGGATACCATTTGATTTATTTAATAAATATTTATATATTTAATACATTTTATTTCACAAATATAATATATTTTCTTAGAGAAAACCTAATTTACCGTCAAATTTTCTAATAATTGAATTAAAATAACAATTAAATAAACAGCTATAATTTATTATAATTATGATTTACACCTTTATTTAGAATATTGAGGAATAGCAGAGGAGAAGCACGTAATCCGTTCATGTCAAAGCAGGGATTCCACAGTGGCAAGTCCTCAACCAATGTTGTCTCAGTTTCTGTCTCCCTTAAAATATACACGATCTAATACAATATGAATAAATATTTTTTTAGAGGTATAACAAAGTTGATTGGTTTCGGATATTGAAAAAAAAAAATAGAAAATAATATATGTGTAGAGGTGAATCTTATTAAGTATAAATAATAATAACACGAAAATATTTTTAACTAAATAAATTTGTAGCATAATATATGAAAACCAGTACATTATAGGCTGATAGTTACAGATATTATTCTTAGTATAGCAACCCTCAAGGAGTGAATGGAGTTGGGTAGTGATTTTTACATTTTTTTTTAACTTTTAAACGACACAGAAATACATTTAATAAACAATAAACAATAATGGACTATTACCAATTACTCTAAAATTTATTTAGAATAAACAGCAGTTTCTTAATAATTTTCTCCACTGGCTTTCGGGTTTTTATGGAAAGAAGCGAATGATATTACACAGAAATACGTTATATTTATAAACAAAATAATCGTTTTCACTATTTATGCTTTGTATCCTCGTAATATTACATTATGTCTCATTTTAAGGACAATAGTATTACTAATAAAATATTTCATTCACACCATATCCACAGAAAATGTAAATGAATTAATAATAAACAGATTTAAACTTAATCATGAATGAAAATCAAAAACCCAGGGATACTTGTATACTGTCCGGAATATTATTCACAATCAGCCTGATTAAATCTGAATTACTTAATTAGTTTTGTCCCAGGACTTCAACAGATGTCAGGACTTCTTTCTTAACCGTTCCATTGGTATTCAAAGCCAGTGGAGGCTGAGCTCTTGTGCACTATTGCCACAAACTCTAAAGGGTTGATTTGAGAATTAGGTCATTTTAAAAACTCATATATACTGAGAAAAAGAGATATGTTTACCACTCGTGCTTAAATAATTTAGATTAAAGTAAGATTCCGATGCAATTTGGAGACTTTGGAAGGAATTAGGACGAGAACAAACGTGATATTTTGTTGTTGTTGTAGTTTATTGTCGGTTATACATAATAGAACATTTACGACGGTACGAGGGTTTTAGGCTGAAATGCGATGTACCAAAATGTCAATTTCAGCCGAACAAATCAACTTTAAAAATACCGGTAGGAAAAACATTCAAGGAATGCATCCAACCTATTTTTAGCAAATCCAAAATCTCTATGGCCTCAAAAGAACTCCCAATCAATAATAAAAACAGATAAATTTTAAGTGTTAATAGTATGATTATAAATTTTAAACAAAATTATTAAATATATGTAAACTTATATATAAATATCATTAGCATACTCAGATATTGTATGTACTGTTGTGATAGAGAACCTAATATCCGATAAGGCATGTCAATATAAATTACATAATAATTTAAAATACAATAAACAATAATATATTAATATGACCACCTTGACATAAAACGGTTACTGGGATAAATTGGTTAATGAGATATCTCCGTTACAATTTTAAAAAAGGGCGAAGTAAAACGGAGACTGATATATTATGTACGTGTACAGATCATTTTTTTTTTTGTTTTAACTGATATTAAGAAATATTAGTTCGTATTCTTAAAACTTGAATGGTGGACACTCACAGCTGATTGAATGTGACGAGCATTTCAGAAAACCCGTTGATAGAAAAATCGGGGATTCAGTTTAGCAATATCCCTTCAAACGAATCGCCGACATCCGAATTCATTTATACCACTCCATAGCCAGAGGATCAAAGGATTGGCTACTTTAAGCGTGGACTGCGACGCATTATAAGTTCGTTTCGCCAACTTGAATAATTTCAATGTATTATTCCTTTTACTGGGTGAAGCTACGACGTTAGTTCAAGTCTTAATCGACAGATCTTCTCGTAATCTATCGATATCATGTATAAAAACATTAGAGTGATTATGGTGAGTTTAAATTGGGTTGGGGTTACTAATTACGAAAACGTAATTAGATATTACTCGATAGTTACCTATCTCAAAGGGTATATGGGAAGATTTCATAATAATCAAAAGCAATCAGAAAAAAATGGGACTATGTAAATTGGGTCACCTAAGTCTAGGTGAGTAAAAATAATTTTTTTAGTATTATTTTTAAAAAATTAAAATTTTATTGACTGAACTTTTCCTTTCTTGTAGGTAATTAAATCGATGGTTGTGATATTTTTTATTGTAATTATCAACCTACTATGGAATTAATCTCGACTGATCGATCTTCCAATCCCCCTGTTTTCTTGCTATTCACTCTTGGTTAGAGACGGATGGTTTAAAAATCGATGCAGGATGAAGAAGAAGAATCTGTAAAAACCACTGTTTAACACTTTAAATTATAAGAAACGAGATTAGTTTCGAACTACCACCCACGACCACAGAAAATTTCAGATGCGTCAATCAAATAAACTATTTTTAATGCTGTTTAAAAGATGCAATAACAAATTATTAATTTAACCATCAATTGTATATTGGTCATTATAAAGTTATTACTTACTGTTAATAATTAATAGAACGTTCGTTCTATTATAAAATTTCGAAGAATTCTTTCTATGGATAGGTACTGTATTGAGAGAAGCAAGAAGTTCAATTACAATCCACTAGAGCGCTGCACCTAGAGCTTCATCGAAGCTCTCAAATTTATATATTGTATTTTATAAAAATATATTGTCATTTTTACATATTATTAATTTTTTTTTATTTCTTAACAAATAACAAATATATTCTTATTTTTTTGTTAATCTTTGACATGATCTCTCTCCTCTACCTTTTCTTATCCCTGCGTAAGCTCCGGGGGCTAGCCTACCCTCCGAGCTTACATTCCTCCCTCGTGTTTATCAGGATAGTACCCGGAAGGACGAGGTTACCATCCCCGAGATATAACAGGTATCACCCGTTAGTCTCATCCTATCTAGTCATCTTCCTTATGTTTAGTTAATAAAGGTAAGGTAGTACCTTTATTAACTGAACATGCACTGTTGAGACCTTCTGGACAAGCAGAATAGTCAAGAAAATATCCCACCTCGACGGTACAAACATCATAAACTACTTTATAGCCCATTAAACTAGCTTTAATTTGAGTGCTAATAGAGGTCTGTACGTCAAACGGTTGTTTAGGATATAGATTTTTCAAAATGTATTCACTAACTACTGATCTTTTAGTACGTTCCATACAACATTATTATGAAATGTTGCTTTTTAAAAAGCTATATCTCGAAAACTATTTAACATAAATAACTCTATTAGGGTTCATATTTCAGCAAATTTACTCTTCTTTAAATGATGTTGTCTTAGGTTTTCTTGTGTTGTTCCTACTTTTTAAGATATAGAGCTGCGAATGAAACATTAGTTTTTTTATCGCTTTGAAACATCCGCCATTTTTCATTCCCCCTACCTATACTTTGCAGACTTATCAATTTTGACAATTAATTATACATAGTTTTGATTAAAGTAATCAGAAATTGGGGTGAGATAACTGCCTTTTTTCTCCTCTTGTACTAAAAACTTTGTGGATTCTATTCCCACCAGGGTCAGTGGTTATTTATTTTGCGGAGGTGCTGAGAAATGAATCTTGACATTCCCCCTCTAGAGTAGGAGGTAGAGAAAGGTCCTCTTTAGAGGACTTGAGCCATAAATAATAAATGATAATTAATAATTAAATAAATGATTTCGAATGGTGACTATCCAAGGTTCCAATATGGAATTAATATATTTTTTAAAGCATTATCAGTCTCATATAATTTCAATTTGAGAAATTCGACTTTCTCGAACTGACGGACTCAGCATTCCGTAGTACGTAGAATTCCATGCTGTTTACGACAAGCATGCCCGTAATAAACACTTATTTATTTATTTTTCTTTTATTTATTATCTGATTTTACAATAACCAATATAGTTAGAATTATAACTAAATCAACGATCTCCAAAGCTATACGCAAACAAATATGGACTTATAGGTTAAATATTAGTATGGGTGTCTCTTAATTCATCATTTCGCAGAACTTTTTCTCTCTTTTTTTTTCATTTTAGTTGATGTTTGTTGTAGTCCTGTAGAATACTGTTTTTTAAAATCAATCGTCTTTTTTTTGCTTATTAAGATTCTGTTTATGGTTGTTGTTCAATAAACAGGATAAAAAAAAACCTGGTTTTAGTCATTTCAGGATAAAACAAAATCTTGTGTTTTGTAAATTCAACATTTTTTAATTATTATTTTAACTTTTTCTCGTAAGATAATATGAAATAGAAAAATAAAAATAAAGAATTTTTAGCTTCACCTTTTAACCTTTGAAATTCATATTTATATATTATATAATACCGAAGCCCAACTTCTATAGTATGTTTAAAGTCAAAATGATAATTATCTTAATATTGCGGACAAAAATTGAGATATACCAATGCTATCTGTTACAACTATACAAATTTACATCTATACGATAGATTATGAAGCAAAATGGTTGACTAGTAAACTGTACAGATTAATATTCTATATAACAGCCGCTGTAGTTATCTGGATGGAACATACGCATGGTCGTGGTCTTATCACTGTGTTCTCAAACCAAATACTAACACGAATTCTCCAATGCATCATTCTATATAATTGATAGTTTCAACTCTTCGGGTCAGGCTATCCATTAAAAATAAAACCATAAACCCAAATAAAAAATAATAAAACAAAAGTTTTTTTAACTTGAATTAAAATAAAACGTCAAATACGCATATTCCCAACAAATTACGCATATTTATTCAGGTTTACTTTCATATCGCCATCCGTTATTTGTGAGATAATTTTGCTAGGAAAATCACGCTTTTTCCCTAAAAAAATCGCAATTCCTCTTCAACTTCGTCTATCTGCACAAAATACTAATGAAGTCTACGAATTTTCCTTGTGTAATTGAATTTCTCAACTTTCATTGCCTTTTTTTCCGAATCCATGATAAATTTGTTATAACATATTAACTAATTACCAGGAAAATTATCTAATTCTCTAATTACAGTATTGTTGCAACCATCATTACCCCTTCAAAAATACGGTGTTTCATGGTCGACTTTAGACAAAATTGCTGGTGAAAAAGAACCTAGGAACGTAATTAAAAACCAAAATAAAAAAAAAAAATAGAGTATATGATGTAGATGTTTAATGTTTTTTGATCTTCCAGCAACAGGATGTCCTTGAAATTACGTTGCAGTTCGCTCTTCCAGGTCGGGGAGCGGCCATTCTGACGCCCCAAGGAATAATTCTTCCGCTAAAAAATGAAATATCATGTAGTTGGCAATCCTTGTGGAATGGTAGTCCGCCAAGAAAATTAAAAACAATTTAAAAAATAACTGAACTAGGGAACGCGTCAAATCGTTTAGATCGCAGGAAGGAGGTCACAATAGCTAGAAAATAGGTTATACAATTATAACTCAACCATATCTGATCAATAAGAAACTACTGTCAAAATGTCAATATTGTGATATTGACATTTTGATATTGTGATATACCTACAGTCAGCAACATCTTCCAAAAATGTCATTTCTAAACGACGGATTTTAGTATATTAGGAGTGGGACAACGTGTATCTGTAGCCTTGATGTCGAAAAAAAGCATTTTTCAAAGACAAAATAATCCATTTAAAAAGATTTAAACCCTAAATCTAAACACATCAAAATGATTAACTATCTCAAATTCAAAGAGTTCAGGATCTTGATTAAAATTTTAAAAAAAGAATTAATATGGTTTTAATAAATAATTTAATTTTTATCCATTTTAGTCTCAACACATTTTATTTTTCTTACAAGTCCAAGGACTTGTATGTGTTGAGACTAAAATGGATAAAAATTAAATTATTTATTAAAAAAACCATTAACCAGTCTCAAGAAAGTGTTTAAGATTACAAATAATAGAATTAATATGTGAAAGGTATAAATCCAAACATCTATGAAAATTGAATATGAAATATGGGCGTTGATGATCATTGGATTTTACGCCCTAAAGCGCTAACGGGCAATCTTCGAAATCAAACTAGCTTCGCAAAGTCTGGTGTACTTTAAGAAGTTAGTGGAATAAAGTAACTCCTTTGAATTCCCAAACTCTTATTTAATTTTATTGTAGTATCTGACCTTTTTTTTATGCAACTTTCAAACTCGATATTGATAATATTAAAATCTGCCATTGTTGGGAAATGGGTAATAGTGATAATTGTACAGTTTCACACACATACAAAGTAAATAAAATAATTTTTTTTTTTAATACTTTTTTATTTATTGATGCAATTACAATCTGCCACACAGTTGTGGGCAAAAGGTATTACTGAATGATCACATTCATACTAAAATAAAATAAAATAAATAAATGAATGAAAAAAAAATCTCTCTTAAAATATATACAAACAGAAGAGTGAACATAATCAAACTATGTGTATGAAAAAAATAAATAAAATAACATAGCGATAAAATAATATAATCTCTAGTTACATTTACACTCTTATATACAATATTTACACAATCGACCTGAGGATCCCTGAGCCCACCCTATCCCACACGTGTAGAAGGTAGAGCAGAGCTCAAAAGATCCCAGCTTATCCCTCTCGCCGCACCACTGATAGTGAGCCAGTGGAGGCTGAGCAAGTGCGCTAAAGCCACAAAAAACTTGAATGGAGAATCTGACCATTGCCAGACTCCAATTGTCCAATTTTATTTTATAAGAAGTCTCTTGGCCACTGCCGTTTCAACCTTCTAGGTGGGCTGTAGGGATGGGTGGAACTAGATAAGGTTTGAACCAAAGGATTAGGATGGTTAGAAAGGTTTGTATGGAATTTTGAGAATTTGGTTGGTATGAGGTCAAAGGTCAAGGAAAAAGGGATATGTAGGTCATGGTGTAGTGTTCTGTTTGAAACGTAAATAAAATAAAATAAGACACTAAGTAAAATAAGTTATATACAATATTTACAATCTCGACCTGAGGATCACCGAGCCCACTCTATCCCCCTATTAGAGTTGTGCTCTTCGAGATCCCAACGCAGCCATATCACCGCTGCCCTCGTTATAAGCCAGTGGAGGCTGAGTAAGTGCGCCAAAGCCGTAATCATGCATGAAAAGAACATCTGGCCATTGCCAGAACTAGTGTCTGACCTAACGATCTATTCTGAAAATTATTAACTTTTACTTGTTTACATTTCTTTGGGAGCTGCAATTTTTCTTGTTAGCTGTCTGATTGGAAATTCATAGTGCTTCCGAAAATGGTGGAAAAACTAAACTCCATGAATTTAGTCGAAAGCGATAGTTCTAGTGATGCACTGCGATAAAATATAAAACGATATTCTTATTGTCGTGTAGTGACAACAGAATATATTTTAGAAAACGCACTTTAATAGTTTCGAAATAAATTATACACGATATTTATATCGTCGGTCATCCTTATACCAGGGCTACTACCTACTATCTTCTCCATTTTGGTTCATACTCCATTTTGGTTTTGTTCATGTCGGTTTAAGTTATTTTTTTTTAGGAACATGTGGAATGTTTCATAAATTAAATTGAAATATGATCGCCAGCACTGGCATTGTCATTTACCCCAGCTAAGTAAATTATTATATCATTTTGTAAATCAGTGCGGTTAAAATGTACTATATCTTACAGCAAAGGTATATTTTATTTCCTTCAATATGTCGCTATGGTGTGTTTCTCTTTCATTTCTGTTTGGAATAGAAGGGGAAATTTCATACAAATTATGACAAAAGCAGTGCTATGGTACAAATTACACTATAGTGATTTTTCAATATTATTTTATGTTTTCCGATCGATTTATCTTAACGTCAGAGTTGTTGGTAAAGATAAAATAATTACTATATATCAACTGCCGTTTGAGTTACTAATTTATTACTATACACATGGCATTAACCCATTGAATTTTTGTCTTTCAACTCGAAGACAGGTCTTCAAAAATTCGGTCAATGTCCAGCGATCTGCTTACTGCACGAAGGAGGCCTCGTACCAACCCAGCTCTTGAATTTTTTACAACAGCGTTGAAAAGATTTTCCGCCCAGCAGGTCTTTCCATACAATATCACATTCTTATTTTATTTATTTTTGTTTTTGGTTGCTTCAGTTGCGGATGTTGCGTTTCCCTATGCCTTAAAATCAATTAAATGATAAATATAGTAAAATTTAACATTTTAGTTTTACTTTTACATCAGTATCTAAATGAAAAATTGCAATGAAAAGTATTACATACCAAAAATAAGAAATACATTGCGTACGTATAATTTGATAATTTTCAATATCTCTCATATGAACCTAATAGCACTTTTAATAACTCACTCTTAATCAATACTTAAATATCATGTTTGAACCTCACTGACGAAATAGGTCTGTTCCAACACAAGTTTTACTACATTCAAACTAGAAGACGTATGGGGTGTAAAGGTTTTGGAAAGGGAAATCTATATTAATCAATTACATAGATTACTACATAATTACATAATTTCTTTTGACAAATCATTTTTGCTGTGTTATTTTTAAATTTAAATTTAATAAATTAATATTAAAAATCAAAATTGCATCAAGGCTGACCTGAGTGTGGGGAAGGTTATAAATAATTTGTTTATATGATAGTGATAGCGTGGATTAATTGAAAATTAAAAATTTTAAAAATTAATGAAGTTTTAAAAATTCATGAAGCTTTAAAAAATAGGTAAATAAACATAAGCTTAGGTAAGCTTATTAACAATAAATATGACTCTATTAATTGACTTTTCCATAGGGTGTGTTTGACTTATAATTAATGACCTGAGCAGAATTGCCTGCAAAACAATTTTAAATCTTAATATGAAGTGAGAATTTATATTAGATGGTAAGTTATATTATTAGTCATAATGTTGTTGTTATATTTGTTAGATGGCCTCGTGACCTTATATTGTAAGATGTTTTTAGAGTTCTACTTCATATCATTATCTTACTTCAAATTTGCTTGTTGTATTTTATATACAGTTGTAAATGTCAATAAATAAATAAATACTATAAGATTTTCGGATGGTTATAGATAAGTTAAGTTTAAAAGTCTAATAGTAATATTTGTTACAAATGAATATACAATAAGCTGTTAAATATCCAAATTGTCCGAAACGTTGAACTGTTGATGTAATAAAAAGTTTTGAGACTAAAAAAGGATACAATTTAATTTGTTTACAAAATTATACGGTTTTGTCAATCTATATTAATCAATTACATAGATTACTACATAATTACATAATTTCTTTTGACAAATCATTTTTTTTTTAATTTTACATTTAATAAATTAATATTAAAAATCAAATTGTATTAATCGAAATAAATTTCTCAAGAATAAAAAATAATGGCATTCTATGGGACTTAATTAAATTTATAAATCTAATAATTGTAATTATTTTAGATTATATCAGAATATTTTATTATATAGTTCAAATTGAAAAATTACAATGATCTTAGTAATGTTTATTTGAACTGAAAAAATCATTAAAAATATTTTTTTCATATTTAAATGTAGAGGAAAAATCTTAAATGTATAAAGATTTTATATCATGTTTATTAAATCGTATACAATTTATGTTAACTATAAATCATGGAACATCAATAATGGGAGTCAACCTTTAATTAATCTTTTTTAACAAAAATATTGGCATAAAAGTATAAAATAAGGTATTAAATTCTAAAGTAAATTTTTTGAAAATCTAATCGGACTCATATAGTTAAAAATTATTTCTGGAAACGGCGCTAGTGATTATGAGAAAGGGGAGATACATCGAATTTTTGATTTACAAGGAGAGGACCTCACATGCCTTTAGAATTTTGTGATTTTTTTTTAAATCAATCTAAAGCTCTAAAATAATTTACGTGCCAATAGAAGGGGCAAATAACCGTTTACCCTAAAGCCAGGGAAAAAAAAACAGGAATTCTTCGTGTGCAAAACACATTTTATTTTAAATAACTGGGTCTGAAAAAGGCAGGAAAATAGGTTGTCTCAGATTTCCCTGTTACCAAGCTGATAAAAAATAAAATAAAATTTGTCATATTAAACTTGATAAATATATTAAAATTAACAAAAACGCAATAAAAATAGTGTTTTTTTTAGGAAGAGAAGGGGTAAGCGTGTTTGATTTCTCGAAAAACGAGCTTAGATTTCTAATCCCCTCCTCCAAAAAGAAGTTTATTCAAATTTTGACAAAAAAAAAAAAAAAAAATGTTTTTGCTAATTATTTAGCCAACAGATGTCTCTAAGGCTATATTTACATTTGTCTCGTGTGTCCCATGTACACTGCAAGAGGTTAAAATATGGGAAAATGTTTAAAAGCATGTAAGGTTTAAAATAATATATAGACATTTTTTAGGTTCGGTAGAAACACGATTTGATTGCAAAAAAACAAAACCTTATTTGTTTTGTTTTTTCAACTTTTTTATTTCACAATGAAAATAAATTATATATTTATCTGTCTCATCAGTGATGTAAATGATAATTTGTACTGCTACAACCCATGAAGGAACAAGGGTTCAGGTGATTTGTAAGGAAATAGTGTTTTTAAACAACGGTGTTACAAGGAGGTGTTTATGATCACGCTCAACCGTCAGATTTTTCTCCAATTAAGGGAACTCACGTTGTAGCGGCTAATTAAGTAACAGAATAAATAATTATAAGCCACAGCCGGATTCGAACCCAGATCTTTGGAGTAGCACAGTTCAGAAACTAAGCCTGTATTTATAATCGTACTTATCACAGACTATTTAAATGAAGGAACCCACCGTTGTAACAAGGAATAACACAAGCAAATAACTTTGTAATTTTGTCAAAAATAAAAATAACATTAAATTTTCTGCCAAAAATAAAAATAAAATTATTTTGAATTATTTCTTTTTCTCAATAGATATGAAATAATGTTCGCTCATATTCATCATAAATTATCTTCTTCTATGTTTCAGTCTATGTTAACATACATCATATTGTAGTTATTTTATTAAAATTGATTCTTAGCTATATTTCCTTTGCTTAAAGCATGTATAAATAGTAAGTAAATGGTTTATATTAGTTTCCCCTTCTCTTTACTGCAACAAAAATTTTTGATAATTTTATTATTATTTTTATCTTGAGAAAAAGCAATATTTAAGGATGTTTATTTATATTTAAATTTAAATTTTATTAGACTCTTTGAGAAATACGAGCTCGATTGAGGTCACTTTTTTTCATCTTTCGAATTCCTAACTTGAATTCTTAGACTTAAAAAAAAAGTAATGATTGCTTCAAGGCAAGTTATATCAAAGAAATAACTTCAAAAAAGTCATTAAATACAAATTCAATTATACTATAATACAGAAAGTTATTTCCATTTAAAATAATATATAGGTATCGTTGGAAATATTTCAATTTTGAGACCCCTGGCATTCTTTAGTCGATGAAGGACAATGTTTGTAATAAATACTGAAATTTCTCTCGGGTAATAAAACAAAAAATGCAATTAATATTATTAATAAAACATTTTTTTCTCTACTGTGAGGTTCACGTTACCTACTTATCAGAATCAACATAAATTTTAAAAACCGCTAAATTATTATATTTTGTGAAAATAATAAAAAAAAAGTTAAAAAATATACACATAAATAAAATAATTAATTCAAGTATAATATCATGTTTGTTACAGAAAAAAATCCATCGTTCTTGTAGTATGTTGCAATTATTGTACTGTTATACCAAGAGTATGACAAGTTGATCTTTTTTGAAAATATATTTAACAGAATAGCTGAAGCTTTGCGCCAAACTTCGGGTAGGATGTCAATTTTATTTTTAAAAATCAGTAATAATATTCGAAATATCAAGAATGAATAAACATAATTTTTATATTTTATGTGAGAGGTTCAAAAATATATTGAATTGACGTAGTATTACACAATGCTGTGGAATAAACTTAATTTGAATTAGAACTTCTGAATAAAAGTGTTTCTTACATCATAAAAGTTATTATATAAACTAAAAAGATTTTTTAGAATGTTTATTGTAACGTTCTTACGTATAAAAGGAAAATATTAGAAAGAGGACTAGCGTGGATACTGGCATCTGTGAGACTGCGACAAAAAATCTAGGGCTTTAGAAAAAGTAAAGTAGACTTATATTAAGAAGGTTACTAGTGAACAGTTGCGGTTTCTATGCTTTGGGTAAGAGTTTCCAAGACGGGACTCTAAAAACTAGATTACAATGTTGAAGAATGGTGGAAGATAACAAATAATATAATATATAAGAGAAAATACAATACATAACTTTTATATTTATGAACTTCTTTAGGCTAATGCAAAAAATATATAAAAGATTCTTTTTAGTACGAAAGATTTTATATATATATATATATATATATATATATATATAACGTAGTGTGTTCTACTATTTATAGTGATTTATAAAATTGCTGTAAAAGTTTCGATAATTTAATTGGAGATTAAGGATAGGTGTCATTTTATAGTATGTTCCATGCTCTAATTAAATGCAACAATATATACATAGCTTAGTACATGTTAACATTTCTCAAAACCTAATTAAAAATTTTTTTATTTTTTTTTTCAAAAAGTACATATTTTTAAATTTTCGAATTTATTCCATGAATAGATTCTGCTGATGTGCATCATTAAATAGATTTTTGAATTGTTTCTCATAAAGTGATGGGAAGCTTTATGTTCCTCATATAAATCTTAAATTATTTTTTTCAACAAAAATAAACGTTTTAAGGATACCTACCTCAGTTCAAATTATCGACGTTCCCGAGTTGGTGTGTGTGACAAAAAGTCTCAAAAACAAAAAGTTGCACAAAAACTCAAAATTTCGTATTTAACTATGCCTGGGATTTAACATAAACTATTTTACTAAAATTGATTATTCAGAAGTCCTTTTTAGTATGTTTTTTATTTTATTTTTTTCAACATTTATTAAAAAATAGCTTACACTATTTCTCATTAGCTCCTTATACAGATAAGCTATTAATGGTATTTGATTTCAGATATAATTTATTCTGATCAATATAGGCTGAAATCGGTTAAGTGCCAAATTTGTAAAAAAAAAAACTCTTCTAACATACACAATTTTTTTAATTAGAAATAATTAGCAATCTCGCATTGTTAGTAATAATACAGAAAGGCATAAATATACCAGTGAAAATGTTTATAAAAAATAGGTCTTTTCGTATTTCCAATGTTATTGTGACAGTATGTATTCATTTATCATAACTTTTTTTCTACTGTCATAACTGTGGAAACTTAAAAAAGTAATAGAAGTTTTTTCTTAGCCTATAAGTGGAAATATGTTGAGGGGAAGTATTACCATCGTGATTACAAGGAAGTTGCCGTTTTTTAACGATTTGAAATTAATATTTATTTCAACTCATAGCAGGATACTAACAAGAAAGTAAATAAAAATCTATAATTTAAAAAATATAATATAAATATCACCGATTTCAATAAAAATATCTTAAATTAATACATAATCATTTCACTTGCTTGAGACTGGTTATTATTATTTTAACAAAATACATTTTTTTACCAACAAATATATTTTTTTACGAAACAATATATATTTCTTCATAAGTCCAACATTTCGGCCAATTTGACCATCCTCAGTGACAATCTCAGATAACAATTTATTTTTTTATTTATTTTTTTTATTGATATTTACAACTGTATAAAAAATACAACAAGTAAATTTGATCATAATGACATAATGATAATGATATGATACAGCATGTAGAGAAACTACCCAGTAGTAGAATTCTAAAAACATTTTACAATATAAGGTCACGAGGCCATCTTCTTTTCAGGCGCCTCGGAGGATTGCCAGGAATGGAAGAGGAAGCAAGGTTAGAAACTAGTGGGTTTGGGTGGTTAGAGAGTTTATAATGGAAGGAATGCTATCGGGTTCGGGCTAGATCGGTTACATGAGGAACATTTAGGTCTTTATGGATGGTTGATAACAATTTACACTCTTATAAAAATTTAAAAAAAATCTTTTTCAGGCTCTTATGATAATGATTATGATAACAGGTCACTAGTTATCATAAAAATCTTATAATAGCATAGTGTATTAGTGTTATATTGATCATAATTAAAATGTTTTAATATTAATGAAAGAGTGACAAAATAGGGTACTTTTAACTGAGAGTGGTAACCTGGGCAGAATAGCCTGGAAAAATACTTATGTGAGTGTAAATTGCTATTTGAAATCGTCTATAGGTCTATAGGTCTATAGGCCGAAACGTTGGACCTATAGGTACTAGGTCAAAAAATATTAGATGTGTCCGAGGGTTCTTGCCATGGAGCCCTAGAGGACGAAAAAATTTTTTTTTACATATTTTTAGAATTATTTTGTGGTATCCTATGCCGCCTTTGCTCTTTGTGCATTCAATTTTTATTACCAAACGATTTGTATTTACTTGTGCGTGATAATATGTTAAAAATATTATTCAATATATTAAATGAGTTTAAGTAGGTAAAAAAATTAAAAAAAGCAAAAGTCGCTTTCAGTTAAGTAAATCAAAAATATTTTATTCAGGAAAAATCAAGTCAGATTAGGTTGTAGTGTCTTTTGAAATTATTAGATACGAATTTAAAGAACTTTATTACAATGTTGAGAAATGGTGAGAGATAAAAAAATATTATAAATATAAATCGAAAATTAAAAATTTTTTGCCTTGATTTTTGGTGTCATTTTTTTTTCTACCGACGTTCTGCGTTTACGAAATAATTTTATAACTACTCACAGTATTAACCAAACCCAATGTGACTATATCTGAATACCCACTATTATCGACCTACGTGAACATCTGTCGGATTAGATTGCTTTTTATGGGAGAAATGACAGTTTGAAATTAAGACAATGTTCTCAAAAATTTTCTTTTATATCTCCGGTTTATAATTAATAATTTTTTTTAGGAAGATACAATTTATACCATTTCGCATAAAGAGTGTTAAGTCCGTTTTATTTTTTGTGCAGATTAGTGGTTTTGTGTTGAAATAATTGTAATTTTTTGAAGCTCTAAAACAAATCGGAGGCCCCAGTAAGGCGAAAATTTTTAATTCTATGAAATTTTGTACCCCTGTCCGGTTTCGTACTTGGCTTTTTTGGGGCATAAAAAACGAATATCTATTTCTCCCTAAAAAATATTTTATCCCGCTTTACTATGTCAGTGGGTATAAACTATTTAAATACTTTAGTAAAGGCATTGTTAGGTAATAATATACCAACCGATTTGTTTCTGGATTTAGAATAAAAAATAAATATTGGAAATTGTATTAAATGTAGAAAAATTCGCACTTTATCACAAAAACGAAAATTGCAGTCTATATAGTCGGCCATTTTGTTTTTCAGAAAAATCTATTTAGATTCGTTTTTAGCGTTCTCAAAAAACCTTTAAATGCCCCCCAAAAAAAATTCCTGACCAGTCTAAACAGAATATATTTGGCAGTAACCTATGCTATGGATAAACCATTGAAATATTTGAACCACAAGATTGTTACGTTTGTTTATTCAAATCGTGAAGGGGCCAAGGTAGTCTGGTATGTAAATTCTTAGTGATCCTGCTGGACGAAATTCCTTCAGTATGTAATAAAAATAAAATCATTGTTTTTTTTTTCTATAAGATCCGTGGTATTGAGGATCGGTCGAAACCTTCAGCAGCGATATAACGCGAAAATTTTAGCTTAGACCCAAGATCGGCGATATTGGTACGTCAAGAGCAGATACATGAGAGTAAAGCTCCAAGCAGCCATGAATAGATAATAGTTTAATAGGCGTGACACCACTAGCGAAATCTATGATAACCGGCTCAGGGTTGGAGGCTCTGGTCAATAAATCTTGTAGGGGATTTTGTTTACACAAAGCTCATCCGTCTTTTGCCCTCTGACTCAGATGGTAACCAGAGTAAATACCGATTCTTCGAGTATGACTTCTTTCACTTAATCATGGACTAATTATACTGAATTATAAATAAATATCATACTTTTATAGACACCAAATTACAGTTAAAACTTTATTTTCATAT
>NW_027114912.1:220477-238213 GCF_000696795.3 Halyomorpha halys
ATGATAAATAAAATTAAATTTAAGTAAAAATAATATAAATACACATTCGCAGATATAAAAATATTCACACCCAGCCCAGAGAACTCCAAACCAAGCTTTGCCAACGCAGTTAATTAAATACTTTGCGCAGACCTCAAGCTATAAGTTTATGTCCAAAATGCTATTTCATTTAATTTAAAATATGAAAACAAACGTCAAGAATAAATTTTAATTCAACTGGGGGATAAAACTCTTCAAAACACCTGTGTGTTAATAGATGTGTGTAAACACGGTCAGTAAAAATACACAAATAAAGAAAACTTATTTATTTGGGCGTGCAAATAAATTAATAAATATTATTTATTTGTATATCTTTACTGACCGCACCCCAATCGCCTTCTCCTCATATCGGATAGGAGAGTGATGTTGGAAACCTATGGCTCCTTGATAATGTTAAACAAGATAAACGGTGTCTCTGTCTTGTCCTTTCACGATGTTCAGATACACTACAACCTTTGGGGTGTGTATTGTGAGCTGTTGCATAGGAAAATCCCAAACGACTTGATTTCTTAACCTACTTTACCGCTCACGTGAACAATTACATACAATGCTACAAATAATTTTTTTTTTTTTTTTTAATAATTTATTTATTGATATTTACAACTGTATACACATATATACAACAAGTAAATTTGCTGTAGGTGACATAGTGACATGATAAAAACATGTGGAGAATCTACCCACTGAGAGAACTCCAATAACATTTCTAGAGGAGAAGATCTCGAGGCCATCTTCTTTTCAGACGCCTAGGAGGATTATTAGGTAATGAAGGAGAAGACAGGTTAGAAACAAGTGGATTTGGGTGGTTGAGAAGTTTATTATGGAAGGAACGGTATCTGGTTCTGGCCAAATCGGCAACATATGGAATATTGAGGTCCTGATGGATGACTTGATTTGTGACAAAGTAAGGAGCATTAAGGATTTTACGAAGGATTTTGGACTGTAAGGATTGGATTCTGGAGGAATTTGATGGTTTAGTGGAGCCCCAAAGCTCAACTCCGTATGTCCAGATAACAAATAATTTAAATTCCAAAATCTTTTACAATAGGGAATAATAATATATTTATTTGTTTTAGTGGTAATCAGCAATGCTACATGTAACTTAGCTGTTTTCTTCTCTAATGTGAACGAAACATTCAGATATAGGAAAGTCTTAGAAAGCTTTAGGAGATGAATGTTTTTAATTACAAAACATTATGTGCCTATCATGTAATATACTCCATAAATATCCATATTATTTTGAAAAAAAAGTTTTTCATTCGAAATCGGTAAAATTTAAGAAATCATATATATATGCATACAGCTAGACATACTTTAAATCTATGAGTAAAATAGAGCATCTTGGGATGCTAAATTTAAAAAGTCACTGATCTAATTAAACAAAATTATAAGTTTTCACATTATGGAGCGTTTCTAGAACTAATTTCCTAGCAAACAGTATTAGTTAAGTTTAAAACTTCAATTAAAATTAATTCGAACACTCTTTGAAGGACTTCAGTGTACTTAATTATATTAGAACCTGTTTATTATGCTGTAGGGAAATACATTTTTCAATATCTGTGATTTAAAAAAGTTTTCTACGGATTTTTTTTTAATTTAATGGTTTCGAAATTTAATTTAATCTATTAAATTGTGTAGTAGCTTAGAATATTTATGAATCTTTATATGTATTATATACTACACTATTTTAATATATGTGAATTATTAAATTATTAATTAATAAAAAAACTTTCAGTTGCCCTTTTGGAAACAATGTAAGCGTTAAAGGAAGTTTAGTACCATGAGTTTACCCTCATGACAACATGCTCTACTCTTATTTATCTCTTATTATAGAGTCTTATTTATCTGAGATATACTTCGGAATAAAAAAGAAGATACATCTGAGCTTCATGAAATATGCGCTAGTGTTCCGCAGGGAAGTTCGCTATGCCCCATACTCTTTCTGCTGTATTCCGCTTATATTCCGGATGCTTGGAGACGTTACGATCACCTTTTGCCGATTAAACACCAATTTAATATGAGATGAAAATCGTTAGGTTATTAAACACAGTAAAAGACAGTGTATAGAAATAAAGCACAATCAAACCTCGTGCATGTTGATTTCAGGAATAAGTAAATTTTATATCTTACGATTACTATAAATAACAAAGTGATCCTATGATTCAAATCAAGCCAAATAAAGTACATATAAATCGGAGACAAAACTCCGGAAGAAAGAACACGTAATTTAGTTCTTAGGGAAACAATCTAATCTTTCTATCTATAAAAAATTACTTACATGAAAACAAAACCTTAAATCTATTTGAGCATATGGAATCCAATTGTTGGATTGCACAGTTTTGAGGGGAATTTTTCAAGCACTCAGGTACCTCAGAAATAATTGTCTTCGTGGTTTTATCCAAAAACTTAGTCTTGAAGATAAAATCAAGGACACACGATATCTTAGGCTGTCTGTCTAAGAAAATTAGAGCATTTGAAGATATTGTAAAGGAATATTTGGACGTCAGACCCTATCAGTGTAATTATACATACTAAAAAAATAGTAATATAAATTATCTTTTGTTTTAATAAATAAAATTTTATCCATAATGAGATGTAGATAGTTGACCGTAGATTAATGCTTGAAGAAGTTTGTCGGGGGGTGCGGTCAGAAAAGAACAACATAAATAAACAAAACCATATTTATTTATTTTATGCCGACGTTTCGACCTGAGTTTCAGGTCTTCATCAGGGCTATAGAACAGAAGAGATAACAACAACATTTAGAGTAACATACAATTGAAAAGGAATAGTATACAAACAAATTTAGAATTATATAAAATATTGAATTAAATCATAAATGATAACTGATAATTGAATAGTACAAAATTTTATCAGTTATCATTTTTTATCATTTATGATTTAATTCAATATTTTATATAATTCTAAATTTGTTTGTATACTATTCCTTTTCAATTGTATGTTACTCTAAATGTTGTTGTTATCTCTTCTGTTCTATAGCCCTGATGAAGACCTGAAACTCAGGTCGAAACGTCGGCATAAAATAAATAAATATGGTTTTGTTTATTTATGTTGTTCTTTTCTGGCCGCACCCCCCGACAAACTTCTTCAAGAAAAAATTTTATCCATTTTAGTCTTAAAACATTTTTATTCTATTTATAAGTCCGACGTTTCGGCCATCCTTAATATAATTTTAGAACTAAATCTTTTAAATAAACAGGGTTAAGTTTTTCATTTTGTGGGGCGCCACTTAATGAAAAAAACCAACGCTGGCTCGAACCGGAATGACTACATCTCAGAATGACAGAGCTAGGCCTAACCATCTGAGCTATGGACGGTCCCCGTTTAAACATTTTATTCTAATCATCTGGGCTTTTGAATCACTTCATAGTTGTTTAGTTTTATCTTACCCTGTCGTAATGTGAGACTTCATACAGTTCATACACTTAATAAGTGATAACTCGTTCACTAATTTCTAAATTTTCGGAAGAGAAAATTCAATAAAAAATTTTTCAAAGCGGGCTTAGTGATTCTATATGCATTAAAGCCAAATGGTGTCATTAAACGAAGAATTGAGCACGAAAACAAAGGGTTCGTGAAAGTAAAACAGAAGAATATTTGACATAAATATTAATTTTTTTTTAATTTTAACTAAATTAGCTAGGTTAGGCTTAAGCATAAAATGGAATGATCAAATGGGTTAACTGGATTAATAAAATGTTTAACCAAATTTATTTGTAACTCGGAAACCAACGTTTATGTTTATGGTTTAACATTAAAAAGGAACGATTATAATGAAAAAATAGTTTCACAGAAATGAGGCCATTAAAAAAAAATATCAATTAACTATTGAAATGAATTTTTTTTTTTATTATTTTAAAAATCAATTTTATAGCTAAATTTATTTTTAATTTCAAAGCTTCGTTATAATATTTTGAAGATATCATTATGCTATTTTAAGTAGTTTTCCTGATTTAAACATGTTTGGTTTCTTTAAAAAGGCATGCATATTAAATTTCTGAATTGATTTCTTATAAGTTGATTAGTTTTTGCTATCTTGAAGATTATTTTTAAAATTTTGAAGGAGTTAAACTTATAATCTTGGTAGACCTATGTTTAATAAAATATGGTATAGGAGAATTCAATATGAAGTTTTTCAAAAAGTGTACGTTAATTAATATTTTTGATATTTTTTATTCATACTTATCCAATGAGACTGGTCAATATGTTTTTATATGTAATAGGGTTGGTGAGTTCGATAGCCCAAACTATCGATAGTATTGATTATATCGACAGACAATTATTGATACTATCCTTAAATATTTTTGTTGTTCATTATGAATTTGTCTACAAGTTAAAGGAATTAGAGGTTGCTTTAAGGCCTTGCGGTACAAATTACAAGTGGCTAACTAATTTTTAGAATTCCATTTAACATTAAAAAGATCTATCATATTTCTGAACTATATTATTAATACATATTATTGATAATATATTATTATCACTATTTTTTTTTAAGATTGTAGATTGGCCGTGTGTAATATATAAAATAAAGATAGTCAGGATGCATGCAGAGAAAAAACTGAAATAGGAAATAAATTATTCAAATATATTTACACTATTTATGTAAGGTGAGCGTCCTATATTGTTCATTATTTATATTGATTTTTATTCATATTATCTTTTTCCCTTTTTCTGTTTACTCTATTGTTATATTTCTTTTTAATCTACTTTTTTATTTATGTTTTCATTAATTATCTAGTACCTTTTTTATGTAATTTATGTTTATTAATACTTTTAACTCTGCATCTTATTTTTTTTTTTTAATTTGCCTTGTTAATTTTTATGTAAGTTTACTTTTATTTTATATTATTTGTTACATTATTTTAGTTGTTGGTATCTTTCTTAGCCTTGAAAAGTGGGTTGAAATGTTGACTCACATTAAATAGTTTATTAAATAATTTATCTACTATTTAAAATTAAAAATGTTTTCTTTGACCGCGCCCAAATCTTCCTTATATATTTTTGTGTGAATTTTACAGGAAAACAGTTTCAATTATTGGTTAGTTAACAATATTTAAATTCAAAATTAAGATAATTTATTTTTCAATGAGTTTTCAGAAGCTAGTAAAATCTCCAAAAAATTTTTGATCCAACAACATATGAATTGCTAGTTCAATATCACAGGATTTATCATATATTTTTTAGTTTCATTTTTTCGTTATTCCCATCCGTTTTATTACACATCAAACATCATTCTTTACTTAATGTTGAATGTACTTTCCCTCGGACAGGAGAAACTTAATTAACTTCTGATTACGCCTTTTTAATTATGAAGTAAAATGGGGAAACATTAGCGGCGAGTAGACGCGTTGTGTAACGCGGCAAAGATCCTGGTGCGTCAATAATTAAATAATGATAAGTCTAATCAGGATGGAAGGATGGTAGGGGGTGAGGAGTGAGAGGAATAAAGTAGGATAGCATGCATTTTCCATTAAAGCTCCTCTTTGGGGAAAATGGATTTCATTAGGTAATGTGGTCCCTGATTAGTCGATGTCTACAGCCAACCAAATCCGTCGCTAGTGGGCCAGTAACCAATCCCGTTCTTGGTCGCTTGCGCAGGAATCAATCGGGAGTGATCGAAATCAGAGCCAAATTTTTCGGGATGGTATTTGAGGAATTTTTTGGTAAGGGTATATTTTCAAAAATTAGATAAATGCAGAATAAGAAATCAACATTAAAAAAAAATTGATGTCTTAAATTAATGATCTTCAACTGGAATTCTAGAAACTAATATGAAACTGTTGAATGAACACAAAGTTTCAAAGACAAAGACTATAAAGATAAAGTAAATGTTGTTTATAAAGTTAGTTTCCAGAATTGTGAAGGTTTATACATTGGAGAAACATCTAAAAAATTAAAAACAAGAATTGATCAACATAAGATTAATTGTAAAAATATAAAAAACATCAATATTACAGCACTGGCACAACATAGTATTAAATATAAACATCAATTTGATTTCAATAATCCAGAAATATTAGATATAGTTAAGCATAGTAAGAATATAAAAATAATAGAAGCAATACATATTACTAAAAACATTGAAAAAGCAATTAATTTTAAAACAGATACTAAGACTTTATGCACACATTACATAGACATTATAAATAAATTAATATTTTCGTTTTGTGTATAATTTATAGAATTTAATTTATAGATTTATTTAATCTTTGTTGTTTGTTATTATATAAAAATTGTTTTTAATAAATTGTTAAATTTAGTAAGATTGCTCATCTTTGTGGTAATGGAGGTAGGAGATTATTGGTATAGTCAATTTGATTGTCATCATAATGAAAGATAACCTTCAGGAAGGTTATAGTTGATATTATAAAAAGTTTTTTAATTATTGACAATAAGATGTTCAATATTAGCATGTAATGACAAATAATATATATAAAAAAGTTTATCAGGTAAATATTTTATGAATAATGTGATAATTATAAGTAGTAATGTTGTAAGTACATGTTAAATTTTGTTGAAATTGTTTTCTAGCAACCTGAAGATGGGAAATAAACTAATATATTTAAATAAGGAAGATATTGTTCATTCACCAATTTCATAAAAATTTGATGGTTAGTACACTTCATATAATTTTCACTTACCATTTTACTCTGAGAAGAAATCAATTTCATAAATAGGTTTTTACTAGTAAAAACTGATCTAAACTTCCATTAAAAAGCAAAATTGCATATTTATGCATATCTCTCAAAATCTTGAGAGGCAGTTTTCGAAAGTGGTGAAAATAATTAAAATAAATTATATAAAGTGGTATTTCCAATTTTAGGGTTACCGTAAAATCCAAAGTAAAATATAAACCTACATTGAATTCGTGATTTAGATTTTGTACACTTTTTTTTTTTTTTTTTTTGAGCTAGGCTGACCACATACATGTACAAACAGGGTCCATATTGAAAGAGTTTGTTATTAAAACTTTTATACCCGTTGGAACGTTCGGATTCGAAATTTTGTTGACGATTGCAATGCATTCACTCCCTTCTCCCTCTCTTACTATACATCATATATAGGTAAGTTAAATAATAAATATACAAAAATTTATATGATGTTTAATTAGTTATTTTTCAGATTTCCTTTTCACGTTTTTGACCCAATTACATGAGTCTGAAATTTAAATTCAACTTCCTTCGAGTATAATGGGAAGGCAAATCTGTCACTGGACGTGTGTGAATATCAACACCTTTCATTTAATATCTTAAATTATATTTAAGATATTACCTAATAAAAACATAAAACAGTAAATTAAAACCAAAAGTATATTTTTGCTTAGAGATTTTTCGATAAAGACCAATGTTCCTTTTTTCAGACCCAATGAATATTTTCTCTTGTAATAAAAGTAGAGACAATTAATTTTGAATATAACTAAATAGTAATATTTAATTTCATTATATTATACATATTCAATATGGATCTAGACCAAAATAAATCGAAATTATAAATATTTATTTTTTTTATTAAATTTATATTATTTGTTATTGCTTTGAAATCACTATTGTATTAAAATTTGTTGAAAATTAAAAAAAAATCCAACAATGAAAAAAAATATCGGATGATTTAGGACAAGTACTTTAAATTGTATGTTGGAATTGTATTTTCATTAATATATTCATTAATATTGATTATAATATTTTTAGTAATAAATTGTATGATCACACTTATATTGGAAGTTTGAGACAAAAACATTTCTAGCTATAAACTCAATTTCTTGTTTTACAGAAAATCTAACATTATTTTGCAACTTAAATTTGCACCCACTAATCAAAAGATGCACTTTCCCTCTTTTTCTTGTGGCTCTTTCGTGCATTTCACAACCAGTGCTATGCCAAGCACAACATGAAACATTTTACAATGATGAGATGATAGTTTATGGTAGATGATAGTAGTGTATATTATATGTGAGTAGAATATGGTAGGGGGAGCGGTCAGAAAATAACACAAATAATTTGAAAAACTTTTCGGCCAGAATATCCAGTCTTCATCAGGGCTAAGAGCAATGTGCAAGATAACAACCAATAAATAACAAAAAAAAAAAGAACTATTCAGAATGAGTAAAGTAAATAATAGTAGAGAATGAATACTAATAAAAATAAAGTAATGAAAGCAGTGCAAATAAAACGTATATATAGGTAATTATTTAATTAAAATAACATGATTAAGGAAATATAAATATATAAAATAAAAATTTATATAATGCAAAGAAACAAAGAAATATGAATACAGAATAAAGAAACAAAATATAAACTTAAGTTAGACAAAAGAAGTGATTAGAAAATATGACAGTAATAATATCTGGTGAACATAACTAACAGCGTGTGTAAGGAAAAAATAAAAAAAAGAGTATAGAAGGAGAAAGGGGTAAAAGAAAAAAAGAATAAAACATAAAACTCATCTACTTATAGGAGATTGGAAATCTAAGTGAGTTTAGCGGCACGTGCGATAGGACTCAGAGTTAAAAAATACGTTACAAAAATGAAGAAATCACCGAGAGGTGAGATACGTTATAAATTAAAAGAGGAAAAACATATAAAAAGGTAAAGACAAGTGGTTTAAAAAAATAAGAGAACATAAACTATAGGAGAAAGAAAAAAAATAATCATTAACATTTTATTTATAAATTAACGTTAAATTAAAAAAAAATTAACATTGTTACTTTTATTTAATAAATTAACTGTTTGGGAATATGTTAACGATAAATTATGTTTGTCGGTTTTTAAATTGACGGAAGAAGGTTCTAGTTGGATAAAGAAGCTTTATTTTGATCATGAAACGTTTTACTTCACTGCAGCAATGTCATCCCTTAAGGAGCAAAGTAACTCAGTTCAACGAAATACAATTATCTTTGTGACATCATAAGATGTTTTAACATAACTAGTAAGAGCCGTGAGTGCAGAACTCCACTACAGTTTTATAAGTACTCTCTATTAAAATATCATTCGATGAAATTATTGTTAACAATTATTAGTGAAAAATGTTGTCAAAACATATTTATTTATTTTTTTTAATAATTTATTTATTGTTATTTACAAATGTATACACATATATACAACAAGTAAATTTGCTGTAGGTGACATAGTAACATGATACAAATATGTGGAGAATCTACCCACTGATAGAACTCCAATAACATTTCAAGAGGAGAAGATCTCGAGACCATCTTCTTTTCAGACGCCTAGGAGGATTATTAGGTGATGAAGGAGAACCCAGGTTAGAAACAAGTGGATTTGGGTGGTTGAGAAGTTTTATGGAAGGAACGGTATCTGGTTCTGGCCAAATCGGCAACATATGGAACATTGAGGTCCTGATGGATGACTTGATTTGTGACAAAGTAAGGAGCATTAAGGATTTTACGAAGGATTTTGGACTGCAAGGAACATATTTATTAAATATATAGAACGAATTAAGGTGTTTGCAATTAGTATCCAAACAAAAAACAATTAATACGAGAAACGCCAGATTTCCTTTATCCCTCCACCTAGTGTTGGGCACGTAATTGCAATTACTAATTACAGTCAAATGTAATCATGAGTACTTAGGTTAAATTTGGGATCATTATTACAATTACATTGATCCATCAAGTAGTTGAAATTACTAATCAAAATTGTAATTTCCTTTCATAATGTGAATTTCGCAACCGTTTATGATTACCATTTAAGGCGGAAAGTGAGTGAGTTATGAATTATTTCGTTCCATGAAGTATTTAGTAATCGAACCCACACTCACCGAAGTGTTGGCACTGAGAAACTCGTTTCAATGATCTCGGAAATTATGCCATAAAATAACATAAGCAAAAAATAAAAGCTGAAATATTTCCCGGAATGAAAAACAAAATTGAGAAAATAATTTTAATTTAATAATATTTCAACATTAAGTGATTATTTATTAATGAATGTATCCATAAATATTTTAAATCTATATGAAAATATATTTTAATTATATATGTAAAGACTATAATGAGAATCAGGGCTGATATTTATACTTTTATTTTATATTTTGTACAAAAATAAAATGTTTAAAAATAACACAGTACTTATAAGTCTTGATTAATTACTATCATGTTTAAATACATGTGCAAACAATTAAATAAATAATTAATGGAATTGGGAGGCATATATTTAGACCATTTCATATTCCCCGAATTCATTATCTTCTCTTTCCATCAGATTTTCGATTACCTAAATTACGTTTGGTCTCTGTTAGGCCATTTATTCAATGTTCCACTCTATGTGTTGAATCAATGGTACACGAAATGTTTTACGATACTTAAGGTAATTACTTAGTTAGTATTTATTTTTTAATAAAAGTGTGCACTGTATATTTTTTAATACATATTTTAATGTCATATTTCGTTGGATACGGTGTAACATCATTTCTAGTCGTACGTCAATCACTCTAAAAGAGGACGGTCGGAAGTTCAACGGGTTCTACACTTTCTTTACTATTTTTCATATTAACACACATAATTAAATGATTATGTCATGTTAACAAATATCTTTTCTTATTATCAGATATAATTAAATGATATACCGAACTCACAGAAAATCATTTTGATGTGATTAGAATAACAATATTCATTTTTATATATTTTTGAAAATCTTCATTGTACAAGAGACCAAGAAAAAAGGCGGTTATCTCACCCCAATTTCTGATTACTTTAATGAGAACTATGTATAATTAATAGTCAAAATTGATGAGTCTACCAGGTATAGGTAGGGAGAATAAAAAATGGCGGCTGTTTCAAAACGATAAAAAAAAAACTAATTTTATATTCGTAGCTCTATATCTTAAAAAGTAGGAACAACATAAGAAAACTTAAGAGAACGTCATTTAAAGAAGAGTAAATTTGCTACAATATGAGCCCTAATAGAGTTATTTATGTTAAATAGTTTTCGTGATATAGCTTTTTAAAAAGCAACTTTTCATAAAAATGTTGTATGGGACGTACTGAAAGATCAGTAGTTAGTGAATTTATTTTGAAAAATTTATATCTCAAAAACCATTTGACGTACAGATGTCTATTAGCACTCAAATTAAAGTTAGTTTAATGAGAAATAAAGTAGTTTATAATCTTTATCTTCGTAGGAGTAATAGTTTACATGAAATTTTCTAAAATAAATTGATTTATAGTTGTTCGGGCAAATTTTCATTTGCCAAATTTATATTCATATGTGAATATCATAAAAACTACTACCCCTACGAAGATAAGTGTCATAAACTACTTTACAGTAAGTTAAATTTCCTTTATTTTGAGTGTATATTTTTTCAAATATCCAACATTTTATACGAACAACTAGAAATATAATATTTTGTGAGTCTATTTTGTCAAATATCATAAAAACTACTACTCCTACAAAGATAAACACAATTAACTATTTTGTAGTAAATTTAACTAGCTTTAATTTGAGCGCTGCCAGACATCAGTACGTCCAATAATATCTGAAATAAAGTTTTTCATAAATCAAATTTATTGTAGAAAGAAAGGAGTGAAGGGGTATGAAAGGGAGTGAAAATAATGATATTCGTGTGGTCTAAGGCCGTTCCATGAAAAAAGAATGAATAAATACAAATAATCCAATTCTAACATTGAAAGATTATTTTTTCTTATTTTAATAAAAGCAATATGTTGTATTGCCTCGGTGAGAAATATAGATAAGTAAAAAAGTGCAGTTGCCCAACTTTCTCAGCTACAAACAGTCTATTTGTTATTATATATAAATAAAAACCAATAAATTAAAGGCTAAATGTTGAAGTGACCGGAAATTTTTTTAAAAACATTATATTAACCCACTCCCTCTCTAAACTACGTAAGGTTACCCAAAACCAATGACCATTTTGTATTTCATGTCCATAAAATCAGAACTATATTTTTGGAATTACATTAATTTTTTTCTATAACTATCTATGATGATTTTGTGAGAACATTTGTGACTCACAATATACAGTGATTTAAAAAAATAAATTAAAAAACATGATAGTGGTATGCCGGATCGCTTTTCAAGCTCAAGTCCATATTACCCCAAACCTTATACCTTATCCTCCGCTCCTACCTCTCAAATCGCTCCTTTCGAGTTCGCAGTGGTTCCAAGTATTCAAATAGCTACCCTATCGAGGCAGGAGTTCCCCAAGGCAGTGTCTAGGGTCCTGTCCTCTACATTCTCTTCACTGTTGACATTCGCATCAATCCTGACACGTTCCTGACAACATTTGCGGATGATACAGCTATCCTATCGTCCCATCCTGGTCCTGTAACAGCCTCATCCCATCTCCAAACACACCTCACTCGGAGCATGGTGCAAACAATGGCGAATAAAAGTGAATGTATCGAAATGCACCCGTGTGACTTTCACCCTCCGCCGCATCTTCTGTCCACCTGTTACTTTTAATAATAGGGGTATTCATGATCTATGTTAAAGCGTGTTAAATGGAAAAACTCGTGTTAAATCGAAAAAAATTGCCTTCTTTTCCCGTGGTAAAACGAAATAACATTTAACATGGTAAAACATATAACATTTAACACAACATCATGAATACCCCTAATATTCCTCTACCTAGATTCGACACAGCGATTCATCTTAGACAAACGACTCACCTCGAACCAAGATACTAGACTTAAAAGACAAGAACTCAACAGACCTCCCATCTCTTACTAGAAAACAAAATTCCAATTTATAAGACTATACTCAGACCAATCTGGACCTACGGGCTTAAACTTTAGGGCTAAAAAGCTAAACCGTCGAATATCAAACGTATCCAATCCTTAGAACCATAGTTAATTAAACTCCCAATACCAACTCCCACAACCTATACGTAAGCTCCTTGTATCCCTTTTCCTCCTGTATCCTTTCATTTTCCCACACTTTGACTACGACTGTCTAGTATATGGACTGAGGCTTCTTGATTTTATAGAACAGACTAAAGTGAATCATGAATTCCTTTTTTAGATTTGTATTCGGTATTTCGAGGCGTTCCCACATTTCCCACCTCTATAGCTTATCTAGTTAAACTGGCTCTTCCCTTTTAACCACAGACAATATTTTTTCGGATTTTTACATACACCAAATTGTCAATTCCCACCACCCTTTCTACACATATAGTCTTCTACAATTCAAATCCTCTATCCACCCATAGAAAAATAGATCCCGCCATTTTGACCCACAGAACTAAAACATTCAAACATTCCGTTTTAACCCGCTCCACTGCTCTCTGGAATACCCTCCCTTGTAATATCCCACGCTTCTTCCCTATCTTCATTTAAATCCATCATTTTCCAATACTTTCTTACAACTCACAACGAAGCTCCCCAGGCATAACACCATAATTTAAGATTGAAATTTTTTTTTGTACTCACTGATTGAATTTTATTCAAATTTATTGCTTCTGTTATTTTTAATTTAGCTTAAGAATCTAGTTTATTTGGTTACGGATTTTATTTTGTCAACATTGTATAATATTATCAGAAACCAATAACCTTAAATATAATCGATTCGTTTTCTTTTCTGTTCTTTCACTGGGCATTTATTATTTTGTCTTAAATACAGAATTACTGATTTGATATTTATTTATATAAAAGATATTTTATAATTTCCTTAGAAGAAACATATTTCTTGAATTGATAATTTTATATCATTTTTGTACGTAATTGAGAATAAGAACTTTTTTTTTTACAAATTTTCTATTTATTTATTTTTTTTAGACTAGTTTTAAATTAAATTATTTAATTTGTAATTTCTAATTAGATTGTTTTCTTATGATTGTTCATGCATGTTATTCTTAAGGGACTCTGCATCAGAATGAAAGTGATTTTCTATTGTATTCTGTTCTGTACAAATTTAAAATATTTTAGTGACGTTTTAGAATTTTTTTTTTTTACGCGCTCTGGTTCATTTCTGTCAAACGACAGTCGGGGGGATTAATCACCCTACTTTAACCGTGGTGGGGACCAGGCTTTCAATCCGTGGAACCCCCACGTTGTTGAAGTAGAGGGCTTGTTAACGGTTCTTAATAGAAGTGATCTCGCCGTTATGCACATTAAAACAAAAGAAGGCCGAGCAACAAGAGTACTTTATCAATTTTTAGAAACCATTATTATCAAATCACTCAAATAATTTGATACTGTACTTCACTAACTTCTGTTAATTGAGCCACTCAGTTACGGAATATGGTAACTGTAAAAATGAAAACATCCACTATATGTTTGTTAATTGAAATATTTTACCCGAAACCAGGATTAACTTACTATAGTTTAATATCAACCTTATATCTTTAAAAATACAAATCTTCTAAAAATTCTCTCAGTGAATCAAAAGAAGCAAAAAACTTCATCAAAAAATACCGAGTGCCCGAATATGTAAATTCTGGAGGTCACTTCCTTCTTAGTCGAAACACTTTAACAAATAATAAATCTTTTCTTTTGCAATAATATATACTTTAAAATTATATTGTTTCTCACAATTGCATTAATCTATAAATATCGGATGAATTTTTGATTAATTAAATCAAAATACTTGCAAGCATCTTTAAAAATTAGGTCGTATCCTTAGGTATCACCTGAAATATATTACAATATTTTTAACTGTTGTTGGAAGGTTTATAAATGATGTTACTAAGAGAGGAAGTAACAGGGGACGGAATTTGAATTTTTATAGGTTGCTATGATTTGATTTTTAAATGAAATATACTTTTTTTAATACAATGAATTTTCAAAACTGTGTTTTTTAAAATTGAAATGTAAAAAAAAATTGTTTTTCCTTTTTTAAGACATCCCTAATGTACTTAAATAAAAATCGATAGTTATTAGTTATTACAGTTACCAACGAACAGTCCTGGAATATTTATACAAATAATTTTATTTTAACAAAAAGTGATGCAAATTAGTTTTAGTTAATAATTTCAAAACACGAATCTCCTAGTTAAATTTGTATGGATGTATATTCGGAGAATACGTCTCTGGAGAAGAAGGAAAACAGGGAAGGAGGAATACTGAACAATTACGACTCTATCTCGAAATAAACATCTCCTCCCACATGAAAATACAAAGATTAAGACTTCACCATGAGTGGTTCTATTTATATATACACATAAATTATAATTATTGGACTCAGGGATGGTTGATTCAGATAGTTTCTTTGATTGACAACCTAACGCACTAGCAGTAGTCCGGTGGAATACCAAGTCAATGTCATTGAAAATAAAGGTCACGTAATTTCATATTCTTCATAAAACAAGAATTTTATTACTATACATCGCTACTTCATTCAAACGTTTTAAAAATTGAAATGAACAACAAGAAAAAAAAAAGATGGCTGGATAATAAAGAGGAGATTCATTACGTAAAATGTGAATGGTAAAAACAAAAAATTATGAAAATACCTTATTAAAAAAAAGTTTCGGTTAACAATGTTTTTCTTTGGCCTTAAAAAAAAATTATGGTCACCTATCCAATAATGTGTTTATAATGAGGAAAAACTATTTTTTTTTTCCAAATTCTGTCTCAAAACAGAAATCAACTTTCTTGGGTAGTTCTTTCTGGTCAAAAACCATTCGAAGAAAATCATACGTATACGATCCAGGGAATTCATATTCGCAAATGATGTTTATGATTAATGAAAATTAACCCTTCATTATGGTAAACCATTAGTTAAGTGGAGCAGTACGGTGATCCGAAGCGATGAGGATAACGCCACAGCATTAATGCTAATTAATTGACAATAATTATTCGAATTGATACAGGTTAGTTACCGATTGTTTCCAATAGAGTGCAAACATACTATAAAATCTTCTGGAATCCAATCACTTAAAGTTTTGTATCGTAAAGCTTTCAAAGGTTTTTACGATGAGTATAAACTGCATTGCCACAGGATTCGATTATTAACGCTAATACATACTTCGGTGTTTCGTTCATTAGGTAGTGATTCCATAAGTGAAATGGTCTAGTTATTCTGTCCCACATCAAATAATGCATTAAAATTTGTTTACAATCACTTAATTGTAAAAAAAATATAGGATAATACATAAATATGTGGGATGAATAGAAGGATAAGTAATTTGGCCGTTCAAAACTTCAAATTCACGTTTTGAATGGAAATATATTTATCACTTAGATATTTATTACTTTGATTTAAAAGTATTATATATTTTTTATTATGAATGTATATTGATAATTTTTTAAAAATTTTAATGAAAAATAATAGTGTACGACAAGGTTTTTTTGTGTGTATAGATATATATTTCATCAATATTTGAAATTGTTAATATTTATTATACTGAGAGAGAACTGCAGATATATAGGTAAATAATGAAAGGAAAAAATTGAATAATATTATAACAAAAAAAAAATGAAAAC
The DNA here is from genome assembly GCF_000696795.3 of Halyomorpha halys. Taxonomy (NCBI): domain Eukaryota; kingdom Metazoa; phylum Arthropoda; class Insecta; order Hemiptera; family Pentatomidae; genus Halyomorpha; species Halyomorpha halys. The sequence goes on from NW_027114912.1 coordinate 236,931, forward strand.
ATGGAATAAGAAATAAACAAGAAAAACAAGATAAAAACCTTCTATTACTATCATATATTTTAATATTTAACTATTACGCCAATGTGATGTAAGAATAATGAGCAATCGTAACTACCATCACTATGCTGTGTGTATAGCATAACCCAATGCAGTTGGGCGCCACTGCTTTCTCAATAACATATTGCTCTCTCGACTTAACGGGAAATTCTACTTCATATCACCAATTTTAGACTTTTCGACAATTTTCTCGAAAGAAAAACAATTTTGATTTTGAAATGTATATCTGTTGGGGTTAGGGGTGTGACGTGTTTAAAAAACCGACCTCTTCCCCGAAGTAAAATGTTAAAATAAAATGGAGGATATCCATTTTATATATTCATATAATATCATGAAATAAATATCACACACAAAAAAATAATAGAACAATGAAAGAAAAAAAATAATAAAAAGATAACCTTCCAAGTGATACATACATTTAAATTGAAAAAAATTGAATAATAATAATAAACCTACGAGTTTAAGAAGTATGGTAATAATATGTGTTATAAACATATAGGGATAGTAAATAATTCATATCGTGTCTTTAAAAATATTTAAGTTTTCATAGCGTATCTCGAGGACTGAGGAATTTTTAATAAACTTTAAACATTGTATCGGGTATTTATAAAAATTAATAAATCAGAATTTCAGAGTGGTGAAAATATGTGTGGTTGATATTTAAAACGGAATGACAAAAAAAAAAAAGTTTGATTAAAACAGCATACAAACGGCAAATTTCTTGAAATTCATTAACACAGTAGCGTTTGCGTGCCTCAGAATATATTTTTAAAACCCGTTATTTTTTTCAAAATGTAAATTCCTCTGCGATATAGAAGCTATAAATATTCAAACGTTAGAAATACCGAATTTGATTCATATATAAAACCAAACAATGATTAAAATCAAGGAGAAATTCGTCTTCTGTAGTGAATTCGACACACAGACACAAACATACTCACGCACGCAAAGAGAGAATCGATTTACAATTTATTGAATCGATTTTCTCCCGAATCGCCTTAACGATTTTGAGTAACCTCGAGATATCAATGTAGAATGACATTATTTTTAATATAGGGTTATTTTTTAAGGCCGATAGAACTTGAAATTGTAAAAAATAACACAAAAAATTAAATTGTAATCAAAATTTTTTTTTTCTTCGAAAGATCAATACGTGACATTAACATTTGAAAATGATTTCGGGCATATGGGCACCGCGGCTGTTCTTGACGAAGCGCATTCTGTAA